>NC_079160.1:26160090-26460090 GCF_947563725.1 Argiope bruennichi | reverse complement strand
GGCCATTGCCTTCCTACAATCCTTTTCCGTCCACTTCCCAGTTCCAAAATGCTGTCTATTATCAACAGGGCAGGTACTCTCAGGGCAGCGATGGCAGCTACTTCGCGGAGCATCCTTACCCTGACAACGAGAGCATTGAAGATGTCGATAGAAACGAATTCGAAAAATACCTCAAAGGCAACACTAACAACAACACTGTTGCTATGACCTCTCAATTTTCGGACGCTTACCAATGTATAGAGGGACCCTCTTACGTGGAGGTTCCCAATGATGGTACAAATACGGACAAATCTTTTTTGGGCATGTCCATGGACAATTCTGTTGAGGGTGTCTCAAATTTTGCGCGCACAGTGTCTTCTGCTTCGAACATTTCTGCGATTTATGGAGCTTCAGGATCTCCAACCAAAAGTGAAAACTCAGGACTCATAGCAGCGCTATCTGAAGCCAGGCAAATTATGCTATAATGTAAAGCGAGAATCTTTTATAGTGTAAAAAAAACGCAAATTTGAGAGATGGTGTATGATGCACCTGTTGATTACCAGTGCCTTAATCCCGCGTGTCTTCTGGAATAAGTTCACTGCAGTGAAGAACAGTTACCTGAGGAAGTGTAATAAGTCTGATCTTTTTCTTTATTTATGACTGTCTTGACTGTCTTCGAGAGATCTCATGGAGAATCATTAGTAAGGTAATAATTAATTTATGTTCAACAAGACACAATTACTTTTTTTGATTTAATATAATAACACTATGGAATTACGACACTGCCATTTGGATTACATGACGTGAAAGGGCAAGGATCCACGTTGATTAGAAAGAACCGGTGGTTCTACTGTACTCTCTCCTCAGTACTCAAAATGCCATTTCAATTTACCGTAAGTGCCATGTAAAACGACTATATAAAAGAAATATAATTCAGGACTTCAGTTTTGTTACAATCACTTTACAAACTCTTTTTTTTTATATATAATTATCTTAAAGAGGACATTTACACATAAGACAAAAGTACAGAAAGACTGAGCGAGATCTTGCTAAAAGAAAAATGGATTTAGTTGTGGTTTGCAGTAGGATGAGATTGTTATTTTTGGAACTCAATGTGCGTGAGGAAAGTCGCCAATCACTGCAGTGAAGAAGTGCAATATGATGCAAAGGACGAGAGACTTTCCGAGATTTTCAGCCTGGACGGATTTTCGGTGAATATATGTACATAGGGTTCGTATTTAAGATGTGACTTACGTTTAGTTTTTGAAGATTTTCAGTTTATTGTATATTTACAAATTTAAATGTTCTATCATGAATTCTTATCAGTAAGTGCCTGTATTTACGATGGAAATTCAACAATAATTGAAATGTATTATTTTTATAAATGATAAATGAAATACGTATTATTTTTATAAATAACTTCTCTGTTAACAGCGTAAACTGTAGAATCGATTAAAAATATAGAATTTAAAATGAATTAAACACAATATATTTTAAACTTATTTATTATAGAAGTTACATGTTGTTGGTGATATTTGTAAAAGCATTTTTACATTAACGTTATAAAATATTCCATAAAATTGTTTATAACTTAGAAAGAATTATTTATTATCATTGTCTAATCTAATTAAAATAACTTTATGAAGTAACACTTAATAACATGCATTTGATTCACTGGGTTTCAAATATCATCAATTTAGCGTCAGTCATTTTTTTAAAATCAAAATTTAGATATGTGTTCACAAAAGCTAACCAATTAAAGCATTTTTCTATCATAAAATCCATTTCATTACAAAATAATATTCATAAATAATAAATTTTTTACAAATAGTATCACAAATAACTTTCCATACCCAAAATGAAACGGTGTTTGCATGCCATAATCAAAAAGTATTTTTCATGCATGATTGAGGTAAATCAAGATAAATCATGAAAAATTGTCTTTGAAAGTATTCCCATGCAATAGAAGTTGTTTGAGTTTATTAATTCAGACATACATTCCATTTTTATTGTATTAATTTGTGTTTCATAATGTGTGAGAGAATTATGACAAAATTTTTTGTTTGTCTTCTATTACATTTTAGTTGTGTTTGTTTATCGCATCAAGTTGCTTCAAGTTGCATAGCAAAACGGCAGTTTTATGACACTGATCTAAGATGTGTATAAATGTTTACAAAAATTCAAATGTATATAAGTAATTGTACAATCTGATGTTAAATCTGATTACTTTAAGCAAACCACTGAAATCTTAAACAAGTATTGATTTTACGATCTAAACAGAATATTATAACCATATACATCATTATGACATAATTAAATCTTAGAAAAGATGAATAAATTTTTAAGAAATTTCATATATCTTGATAATTTAGTATAGTTAAACTCTTCACTAGAGCAATGAAAATTTGGACTCACGAATTTGAATAATCCAGAAAAAAAATTGATAAACATAAGAAGAAAAATTATACTGTTTATATCAAGATATTTTTACGAATAGTACAAACACAGCTTTTAAACTATTTTTATTAATTATTTTTTTTAATTTACAGTATAATTAACAATACGATTAAAGTAAAGACTGAAGTAAAGATTTGAGTTATTGTAAACGACATAGAGATTAATTGAAAGTTTTGAGTGGCATCATCGCTTCGTTTTCTCAGGTTTTCGTGTCCCTAATGTTAGTAATAGTACTAATATCTGGATTTAGATATCAATGGCCAAAAACATCTAAAACATAACTATACTATTTTTATATAAAGCATAATTTACGAAATTTTCCCCTGTAGATGAGATGCTTATTCAATTCATTAATTTTATTAACTTGTAACATTCCTATCCTAGTCAAATGTACCACCGATCATTAATATATACGATAACAGTAATAATCAGTTTCGAAATGCAAAGACGAAATTATTGTAAAAGATTAACTATTCTTATAAAAATATAATAATGCCTTGATAAGGTGTTAACAAGCAGATTAAATTTATTGTGTTCTTTTTTTCTTTTGGTAATAAGGAATGAAATAAGAAAAAAAATGTTTTAGGAAGATTCCTACTTTTGAGGTTTCAATCAAATCGACAAACAAAAAAAGTCCATCCAAATGTTTTTTTATGGATTATTACGTGTAATTGTAAAATATATTTTTTGACAGGTACTATAATATTACGTAATCCAAAATGATTGTGGTTGCTGAAGTTGTGCAAGATTCACTGAAATTATAAATAAGTGACACATAAAAATTATCTGAATGATTTGCATCATTTTGTATTTTTGGATAATGTTAAATCAATTAGAAATGCAAAAATACAATCACTTGAAAATCGTTGTTTCGACAAATCTCTAAAATTTTCACTGAATAAATTTCACAAAATATTAGACGAATTTAAATGCAGAGAATATTCTGTGATTGTAAAAATGAACTGCTATGTATTCATTGAAAATGTCAAAAAGTTTTTTAGAAGTGTAAACTTCTAAAAAAAATATTAAAAGTTATAAATGAGTTTTACTGTGAGTTCTATTACTTTTAAAACTAGAACTCTTTAACCCTGAGAAATTTCAGGTTAATGCTCAAATGTTAAACAAATTTGATTTTTCTATATAAATTGTTTTGAAATATTTTGCCTTGGATTAAAAGGCACAGATACTTGAGAGGTGTTTCTTTCAAGTTTCCAAAAGAGCCTTATAATGTTTCTGTTAATGAAAATAAATATATTTTAAAAAACCGGTGAGTTAAATTTAAGATGCTGATAGCAGAATTATTTATTGTATATTATATAAAATGTGAAAAGCAATAAAACTATTTTGTAAAAAATTGTATTTACTATATGTGTTTGTGAAGCATATGATGCCTTTATTATATTTCAATTTTGAAATGATGATTTGTGTTGAAAATACTATAAGAACATGGAGCAATCTGTTGTAGTTAATAAAAGTACTTTAAAATTTAAATTGTTTTTTGTTTTTATTGCTGAATTCTGTATCTTTATCTGATGAAAAATGTATTCTTTATCTACTTCAAAAAGTGCTTAGAAAAATATAAAATTAAGTAATGGCTTTTCGCAAGATGCTACTGTCTTTTGTGACTACCCGTTTGCCTGGGATATGAGTTGTATTTAACTTCAGTTACATTTCTTAGGGTCAACTTTATGTTCATGATTTTGACAACGAACTATTTCTTAAGTAGATTTGTCAAACTTAAAAGCTAGGTTATTTTAATAGCTTCACATATAATCTTTGTGTAAATGAAAATTCTTAATGAAGACCATACCACGACATTATAGTGCTATTGAAAATGTAGATGTTTTATTTATTTATCTTCTTAGTATTAAAACCATTTTTTTATTCGTCATATAAACTGATGCTAAACAATAAATAGATGTTATACAAAATTCTTTTTCTCTAGCTTTTAACAGAAGGGAAAAATCATCAAATATATGAAGAGACAATGAAAACTGTTTTAATTTCAGAGAAACATTATAATTTATTGCTAAAAATTAGGCAAAAAAATTATTTTTAAAAAATTACCAAAATTCTGGAAAATTTTGTATAACAATAAAGTTACTGTTATTAAAAAAGCAATTTTTAAAAACTTTAAAATGGTGCAAAAATCAGCTTTGTGCATTATTATCCGAAATTATAAAAGAAAAAAAAATGGGTAAAAATTTCGCATTTTTTATTGACTAAAATCAAACAAAAATTTCAAGAAAAATCACTCCGAAGAATTTTTAAATCTTACAGAATATTTTTGCTCTAACTTTGATGGCTTTGAGTCTAATGTTATCTCTAGTAGAAGCCAACATAGACACACATATTCATCTTTATTAGAAATAGAGATTAATTTTTCATATTAACTTTTTGTCCTGACAAAAAAAAATATAAAATGCATACATTAGAGAATATTTAATTTTTACGTCTCCATTTTTTTTTGTATCCGCTTGTATTGTAAAAAATGAGCATAGAATTCGAATAACCATTGCATAGACAACTAATCCTTAGAACCTTTAGTGCTTTATTAAATTCAAAAATATGGCTACAGATTTGATATTATTCCTAAGAATTAATTTCAGATTTTTTTCCTATTATGCAAATTATATAAAAATTATCTAATATTTATCTTATTAGATAATAATCATTACTTGTCAAGAATCTGAGATCGTCGATATCTTCTTTTGATTGGCTGTAAGACTCGGCATAGGAGTGCGAAGCCTTAAAATTATACATAAAATTTTCAGAATTAAAATAATTTATTTATACAGATGCAGAATTTTATCAAAAATAGGTTTATTTGAATTGCTGACTATTATTATCTAGACATAGCTTCTAAAACTTATTGATGACTTTGTCGTTTTGGCACACTCTGTAATTACTTCAAATTTATGAAATACAGCTTATTGATGACTTTGTCGTTTTGGCACACTCTGTAATTACTTCAAATTTATGAAATACAGCTTATTGATGACTTTGTCGTTTTGGCACACTCTGTAATTACTTCAAATTTATGAAATACAGCTTATTGATGACTTTGTCGTTTTGGCACACTCTGTAATTACTTCAAATTTATGAAATACAGCTTATTGATGACTTTGTCGTTTTGGCACACTCTGTAATTACTTCAAATTTATGAAATACAGCTTATTGATGACTTTGTCGTTTTGGCACACTCTGTAATTACTTCAAATTTATGAAATACAGCTGATTTTGAGAAATAGCAGTATATATATATTCCAATAAAAAGAAATTCATCGGAATCGAATTAGGTGAGCGTAAGAGAGGTTTTGGCAGTCTTTTATCTCAAATTCACATCTAAATAGACAAATTTAGTTGATATTCGTAGATCTGTACGTGCTGAAAATACCACTTTTCATTTTTAAATATTTCTTAAATGTCTGTTATGGATTCTAATAAACATCACTTATCTATTATCTTTTCTGAAAAAAAGGTTCTAATAATTATGCACGCACACAATCCACACAACATAAAGAATATTTATAAATTAAATCAAAAGCCCCTTCGTAATTTTTACATTCATAGGATTTAATTATGGAGAGTATTGATGTATTCTTAGACAAAACAGCAGCTTCTATAATGCGAGGAAAAGTAAACATTTACAATTCTTTACAACAAAACGTCTTCCTATTACCTCGTATATGAAATGTAGAAACAGTTTTATAATCAAAAAAAAAAAAAAAAAAAAGAAAGAAAGAAAAAAGAAAAACGGACTCAAGATTTTGAGAATCTCCACGGTTCAAACCTCTCCGAGTTCGAAAAGCACATTTTTGGCATTGTGTCTATGAACATAATACTTAAAAACACTTTTGAGTCAGACATACGGGATTCGGTATATGATCTCTACATTAAATTTTTTTATCTCTATCGAATTTTAAATAAAATTCATTCAGATGAAATCTATTTGTTCGGCTGTTCGAATTTAAGTTAACATAACTATAAAACGAAGAAAGCTAGATGAATAATATTTGGTACACATATTTAACATTTAAAGCATAGATACCTAACAAATTTGGAACCAAATATGTTGTTGTTGTGTTGTGACTTATGGTGCTTTACAAGTCCGCTGGCAGTTATCTGTCAGCGATTTAAGCTGAGTGAGCGTCTCTTATTTTTTCAGTAGCGCCAACTAGGGCCTAGAGTGCGAATTAGCTACTTCATGCGTCACATTCGCTTGCACAACCATTTTTTACAGGGTTGGGAGCATATTCACACATAGAAGAACAACTATGCCTGAACCGGGACTCGAACCTGGAACTCCCAAGTTAAGGGGACCAAATATATCAAGAGGTTGACTGGTGTCTGTCTGTACTTTCAGGAACATGTAAATACGATAAAAACTCAATGACTTAAATATGTTAAATTTGATATGATATTTTATGAATACAAGTGTAGTCTTATATCAAATTTTGGTTTCAACTGATTGAAAAAAAAAACATGCCTAAATTCGATTCTCTTGTACTATTAAGAGCATGTCAGTGATGAATCGTCAAGAATATCGGTATAGATTCAGTAAAAATAGTGGATTCACTCGAAAGATCTATATTATACCAATATCGTAATTACTATACACCAATGCCAAGGTAATTACGACTTTACCCAAGGTTCACAATTTTATGTGGAAGAAGGGTAATAACATTTTTATTGGAAAACATGCAAGAAATGTTTGGAGAGACCAGTCCGAATGGTTAGCATTTTGATTGTTTCTCTTTGATTACTGTCTAATTAGATGACAACTTTCGCTTCGAAAAAACTTGCTATACTATTCACTCAATTAAAAATCTATAGGAAACATGAGGTGTTTATGGATTATATGTGATTTTTGTATGGGATCATAGTGTTTTGTACTGATTTAATTTTAATTTCTAAATTAACCCTTTCTAGGGCCGGGGGAAGTATGCTTCCCACCAAATTTATCAATCTTCGTATGAATTTATGTAGGTTGGCATAAGTTCTGACAAACTTTTTTAGAAAGACAGAAACTTAGATGCTTCAGTTCTTTATTTTACACCAAATGATGTGTCTTGATTTGATACTTAATTATTAATGAACCAAATTAATTAATGAATCAAATTAAATTTATCTAATAAGCTAAATGAATCCCTTTTCTTATTCTAATTTCAAGCCTAAAAATATTTTAACATAATATGACTAGAAAAAAATGGCCCGTATGATGCTTGTGGGATTAAAGAAAGAAATCTATTTTTCACACTAAAATATTTTAAGTAACATAACATTAGAGCGAAATAGTTATGCATGCTGTCTAACATCTATTTACATGTTATCTTATTCCTTGCTATGACATCATATCCTTTTTCTTCCTGGAGGATATATGAGGTTCTAAAATCCAATTGGGGCTATTTCTTTACGGTGAGCCAAGTAAGCATAAATTGGCTCTTTACCAAAACAAAAAAAAATTTAAAAAAAAAAAATAGAGCAGATTCTAAACTCTAATCGGAACATCATAGCTTGATAATGTTTTAGACTTGATTCGTCTACCTTTTTTATATTTGTTATTGTAGCAACTTGAACGTGCGTTCAAAAATGTCTTTATTATCGCTGCAACACGCGTGTATAAAAGTGCTATCTAAAAAAATGAAAAGATTTTTGCAAAATATATTAAAATTTTTTTAATTAATTAAAACTATCAAAAAATTTCAGCAAAATAAAATTACTGTCACTTAACAGCTTATTTAAAAAAATTAGGTGATATAAAAATGATTTTTATACAATAAAATGCTTTGTAATTGTTGATGAAAAGATATAAAATATATGATTAATTTTAAATAAAAATCTAATTAAAAATGTGGAAATCTCTTTCTTAATGAGCGCTTATTGTATGGCAACTCTTAACTCAGATGTTCTGGCTTGTAGATCATTTCAAACTATATTTGCATCATATATGTCGTATAATGAAATTTAAAGACTAAATAACAGTATAAAACATTATCAATTTGATATTGTTTGATTAAAAAAACGTTAAATGATTTTAATGATGTTTGATTTAAAATGATTAAATCATCTTGATTAAAAATCAAAAATCCTTGTTGTTGTTTCTAATGGTACTTGTCATAGACAAGCCCGCTGATGAAGTCAGCGATTTTAAGCCGAGGGAGCGTCTCTTGTTTTAGTAGCGCCAACTAGGGCCAAAAGTACGCCTTAGGTACTCACACATCACATTCGCTTGCACAAACCCTTTTTACAGGGCACATTCATACACCTCACAGATAGAACAGATGAAGAACAACCATGCCTGAACCGGGACTCGAACCCAGGACGCCTAGATCACGCGGAAGTCACGCTACCCCTATGCCAGAACGCCGGCATAAAAATCCTTAACTCATTTTGATAATGTTTCAATAATATATTGATTTGTTTTGATAATTGATATATCTAAGCGTCTCTAAAAATAACGTAGAATTAAGGTAATGATTATAGTAATGTATTTTTTCTTAACGAATGTAATTTTAAAATTCCAAAATAACATTATCGCGTAAAATGTATGTCATTCCAATTTAACCTTTTACGGCATCCGACACTTTACACACATTAAAAGCTAACAGCAGAGGGCAATACATTCAGTAGTATTTTTAATTATTATAGTAGTAGTAGTAGTTTTAATTACAATAATTAGTGCCGGCGTCCTGGCATAGGGGTAGCGCGTCTTCCCCGTGATCTGGGCGTCCCGGGTTCGAGTCCCGGTTTGGGCATGGTTGTTCTTCTGTTGTTCTATCTGTGAGATGTGTAAATGTGCCCTCCTGTAAAAAAAAGGGGTTGTGCAAGCGAATGAATGATGCGTGAGTGGCAAAGTCGTACTCTTGGCCCTAGTTGGCGCTGCTATAAAAAATAAGAGACGTTCCCCCTCAGGCTTAAATCGCTGTCTTCGTAACAGCGGGCTTGTCAGTGGCAAGTGCCATAAGAAACAAACAAACAAACAAACAATAATTAGTATAGTTCTAATGTTATATTTAATTACATCAATTAATAAATTAATAATATTGAATTCATAATAGTAAAAATAAGCTTAAAAATCAGGGATATTTTTTACTTCAAATGCTATTATGGATTTAATTAATATATTCATCATGTGGGAATTTCAAGTTACTTCTCTACTGCTAAGGAATTTTAAAACTTTTTCTTAAACGATACAAAAAGCCTTGTTATTCAAGTCAATTATGCAATCAATCATTCAATATGTATTCATCTCAAACAGTTAACGGACAAAATCACATTCGAATCAATTGATCAAATAATCATTTATCATCAATAGTCAAGGAAACAAAATATCACTATTTGTGTCCTTGGTGTAAGTATCACACTTTTTCATCGCATTGAACTGGATATATCCTGAATGATTGTATAATGTAATAATTAAAATTGTAAGAGTATTGAAAATTTGGGTTTAGAAATTCACAAATTCTTTTTCTCATATGAATTGATAATTCTGTTGGCGTGTTCAATAAAAGGTAGCGCCAAATATAGTATTTTCTCTAATGTATCAAATATACTCGAAATAATGCATTAAAACATAAACACTTTAAACTCATCTGCAGTTGCGAATTAGCGTATCAGTAATTCACTGAATTCAGCGACTTCTCAATTGGAAGCTTTATCTAACAAATAACCGCCACAAAAAATCAATATTGTCTAATGGATCTTGAATAAAATAGTAAACCTATGTGTGATTTACACCAAATAATTCATGACGGAGGAATTTTTTTTTTTTTTTTTGGCTTTTATATGGAAATATAATGTATATTTTCGAAAGATTGCGGTGATTTGATATCATATAACGTCATGGTTAAGCTAAAGAAATGTAGCTTTGTCTTAATAATAATATTCTTTGATTTTTAAAGAATTTAATTTAATTAATTTTTTAATGATCAAAATAGAAATGAAGTAATTTGTCGGAAATGTATAGGAATAAATTGCTTCATTTTTTAAAAAAGAAATGATTAAATTTATTTTAAAAATAAACATCAAGAGCAATGCCGAATTAGTTTCCCTGTATCAAATGTTTAAATAGGATCTAACAGAATTAGAACAACGAAATAAATTATTGAACTGGAAGAAATTTCGTACTTTGATGAAGTTGGGTTCGAATAATAAGCCCTCTAAAAAAGGAATTTTAATTAAAAATAATATCTAGCTTTTAATTTGGGCCCTCAAAAAATCATTGAGGATAGGCAATTTTTTAAATCCTTAGATGTTTTGTTTTCTCGCATATAATTAGATGACACCAAACATTTCGGATATGTGCAGTCCTATTGATTCAACTAAAATCCATAAAATGCTTGAATTGCTTATGTAATTCTTGCATCCAATTATAACGTGATTTAATGATTTAATTTCAGCTTTTGAATTTAAAAAAATCCTCTCGGCAAGCTGAGAGGCAAAAGTAAATTCCTTTACATTTAAGTTACTATCTGATAACATAAATTGTTGATGTTAGAAACAGTCAAAATTAGGACTCCCTTTTCAGTCCCTAACTTCTAAGATATTGCAGTTATCCAAAAATGTAAATGCAAAAGTTATTCGTCTTAATGAGAATTTCGCTAATTCGGTTCATTTTTTTGTAAGTAGTCTTCTTATATGTATTTACTTAATAGAATTAGATACACATATGACCACGGCCAGTATTTAAGAGACTAAGACTGAAGGGCATTTGATAACACAAGAACAGAAATCCCATCAAAGGTACAAAAAAACCTTCATAGTCCCAAACGAAATTGAAACAAACCTAAAACAGAAAATGAGAGATTTATATTTTATCTAAATGCTGCGTGTGAAACATGCTCTGATCTATGAAGTAATTCTTATTCTGTTTGTTAATTCATTGATTAATTTTTCATTGGCTAATTCGTTTTGTTAGTTTTGCTTTTTTTTCAGTATAATTAATTACAACGAATGATCATAGAAACTCGTCGGTCCTTTTAAAGTTCTGAAAAATTGAATGTCTGTAAATGGAAATATTTTATATTAACTTATAATAGATGTGCGTGTCAACCCCGTCAATCCTTCAGACGAAGGAATAATAATCATTTATTCTGTACCTGCAATATAATCGATCAAAGCGTACATATTTATTGAAAAAAATCAACTGTGGAGGATTACTTTTTTACTTTCTCTTATACATAGTGTTGAGAAAATATTGTAATGGTTAAAAAATCCGAACTCGAAATTTTGACGAATTCCCACGTTTTTGAATCTCTCATTTAGGAAAATCACATTATTTTTTATTGTGCTTATGACAAAGATAATTCAAAAACGCTTTCAGCTAGACGGATGAAATTTGGTATACGGTCTTTATATCAAATTTGTAAATCTCTATCAAATTTTCAGCTAAATTACTTCAAAGGAAGTATGTCTATCCGGCTGTTAGAATATAAGTTAATAAGATAACTGCAAAACGATGAGAACTAGATGAATAAAATTACATGTACACAGATTTAAAATTTATAGTGTAAACCAAAATTTGAATCAAATCTGACAAGATATTTACTGTCTATCGGTCTGTATTTTCAGAAACATGTAAATGCGGTAACTCAAAAACGGATTAACTTTTATATATTAAATTTGGTATGGAATTTTGTGACTACAAATGCAGTTTTGTGTTAAAGTTTTATTGAAATCCGTTGGGAAAAACGAGTCTAAAACATAAATTTGGTTTTTGGAGACTATTAACCACATGCCAGGGATTTATCGCCAAAAAATCCGGATTACACTATAGATCCGATAAAAACGTTACATTCACGTCAAAGGTTAATATTTCATTGTTTTGGAGAGCCCCCCCCCGCAGTTCATCTCCACAATAGCCGTTTCTTAATGAAAAGAGCAAAAACCCTTGTCTCCAGATTCATCTTTCAATATTACATTTTCCCCCCATGTATACTCAAAAAAACTCAGTTATAATTCATTATTAATAACCAGCTTTATCTCCAGAACAACGTTTTGTATGTCGATCACATGGCAAATGCTTTTTAAAAAAATTATTATTTATTTGGTATAAAATAATAAACATTTTTGTTGGGACTGGATATTACTGTGTTTATAAACTTAATATCACTTTCTGTCATTTAGTAAATCATTCAAAATGCTAAAAAATATATGTTTTATTACATTAACCCTTTCTAGGGCCGTGGGAAGTATGTTTCCCACCAAATTTATCAATCTTCGTATGAATTTATGTAGGTTGGCATAAGTTCTGCACATTTTTTTTAGAAAGACAGAAATTTAGATGCTTTAGTTCTTTATCTTAGACAAAATGATGTGTCTTGATTTGATACTTAATTATTAATTAACCAAATTAATTAATGAATCAAATTAAATTTATCTAATAAGCTAAATTAATCCCTTTTCTTATTCTAATTTCAAGCCTAAAATTTTTTTAACATATGTCTAGAAAAAAATGGCCCTTTAAAGAGTTAAAAAACCTGTTCCTAATTACTCCACTATGTAAAAAGTTAAGAGTAATTGAGAAAGAACCCTATGTTGTTCCTCAGGAGGAAAAAAAAATGAGAATTACTCTGCGGATACTCTTACTTACCGTTATACTCTGCACATCTGAAAATGTATAAGTTACTAACTTACTTTGCAAATAACAAATGCAGATAATGGATAATGATACTTAGAAAAGTTTTGGCTTGACTTTTTTTTTTTTTTTTTTTACTGCGGTTACATAGAAGTAAATAAAGTTAAAAAATTTCAATGAAAAAAGCGGGAAAGTGCTTATCGTCTTCTTCTAAAGTGCTTTAAATAGGGCGTATGTTTCCCATTTCCCTAATGCTTCATCTAAGCATACTGTAGTCACTGTTCCCAATTACCTTCTCTGACCCTAATCCTTTTATTCCTTCTACAATTTCAGGTATTTTATTCCTTCTATTCTATATGGCACATTTTTTTGTTACAAAATATGTCATCCATCGAATGCATAAGAAGCATTAAAATATTTGCGATTTCATAGGAGTCGAAATTGTTTCGGTTTCATATTTTAAAAAGTATCGCAATCACTCCATATAAAATATGTATACAATATCATATTTAATGTAAAAGATATTTCATAGTATTATAAGGAAATCTATGAGTTGCATGAGTTACATTTTACGCTAAAATATTTTTATATAAAGTATGCAATATCAGTCAGTTTTGGAGGGAATTCTTGTTTGCTTCTGTAATGTCCTAATTTCAAACAAAATATATATATGTATATCATAGTTGTGGAATATTAGTTAACCCTTTAAAGGGCCATTTTTTTCTAGTCATATTATGTTAAAATATTTTTAGGCTTGAAATTAGAATAAGAAAAGGGATTCATTTAGCTTATTAGATAAATTTAATTTGATTCATTAATTAGTTTGGTTAATTAATAATTAAGTAACAAACCAAGACACATCATTTTGTGTGAGATAATGAACTGAGGCACCTAAGTTTCTGTCTTTCTAAAAAAATTTCTCAGAACTTATGCCAACCTACATAATTTCATACAAAGATTGATTAATTTGATGGGAAGTGTACTTCCCACGACCCTTGAAAGGATTAATGAAAGGTCTTGTAAATCTAATGATTTCAATTTTTTATACAATTTATTAGCTTTCATGTACCGGTGGAATAATATTGCAATAATATTAAATCTTTAAAGCAATCATTTCTAGAAAAAAAAAGAGGAAAAATGACAGCTGTAATAATGAGTGCATAGTTACTGAAAGATAGTTTTCAACGTTAGGAGATATCCTAAACAACGATAATACTCTTAATTATTGGACAAATCTTCTAATGTTTATGTATAATCGTTCAGTTCATTTTACAGTTTATTACTATAAAACAAATAGTAATTGCAATATACAAAAATTGGATTGCAAATTGTTTGCGCTATTAATAAATACATACAAAAATTGAGTTAGAAAATTATTCAGGAAATATCTGAAATTTTGGAAGAAAATCAATTATTATTTTTTTTCAATTAAACAGTCAAGAAGAGGACATTCAAATTTCAATGAATTTTTTTACTAGAAAATAAATCATTCAATGAGAGAGAAGGGATTTTTTACACACTACTGACATGAAACAGGCTAGGTTGATAGCAAAGATGGAATTTTGAAATGGATTTTTAACTTCATTCTTGGTGTGTACAATTCTGAGATTTTGTACAATTGTACACTTTTAATATTTTTGGAACTTAATTAACAGCCGATTAATCAATATAATACTTTATATCAATAAAGAAGCAATTGTGGGGGATGTGGAGAAAACTGATTTCAAGATTCCGTAGCGTTTAATAACTATTGCATAATATCTAAAATAATTTCTTTCTGCACGCGAACAGAATTATGTTTTTTAACACTGATTTTACTTCCTCTTATACGAAGTATAAAGAAAGTGTAGTAATCGTCGAAAAATTGCAACTCGAGATTTTGACGAATCCCCGAGCTTTAGAACTCTCCGTGTTCGAAAAACACGTTTCAAAACATGTCCGTCTATCTATGACAAAGATAATTCAAAAACGCTTTGAGGAAGACGGATGAAATTTGGCATAAGGTCTTTACGCCAAATTTGAAAATCTCTATCAAATTTTGAGCTAAATTCGTTCTGCCCAGATGTTCGAATATAAGTTAACATAACTACAAAATTAAGAGAGCTAGATAGATAAAATTCTGTAAACAGATTTATTGTTTATAGTGTAAACACCTATCAAAATTTAAGTCAAATCCAGCAAGAGATTGACTGTCTGTCGGTTTATACTTTTCAGAAACATGTAAATCCGATATTTCAAAAAACACTATGACTTAAGTATATTAAATTTGGTATGAGTTTTATGTCATAATTTTGTTTTAATTGGTTGGTAAAAAAGGGCCCAAAACACCAAATAAAATTTTCAATACTATTAACCGCATGCCAGGGATTAGTCTCGAAAAAACTCGCCAAGGATGGCACGCTAGATCCAGTAAAAATGCTAAATTCATGCCAAAAGTCAATATTGCAGAGCTATTGTATTCCAATTGCATGGAAGGCATTTTCTGAGATAATAACTTTATTAGAGAGTATGCGAGAGAGCTTTAGAGAGACCACTCCTGAGCTTTAGAGAGACTAAATTGATTTTATAATATTTCTATATGTATGCAGAAAATGATCATAAATACTTAAGGTTAGAAGAAGATTAGTTTCTACTCATTAATATTTTTGTCTTGAAATTATATAGAAAATTAAGCACTGGCTAAGAAATAAAATAATCATATATATATATATTTGAAAATTACAATTCTTTTCCTTTAGAAAAGAGTTCGCCAAGAATATTTTAGCCATTGTTTCTAGTCCGATAGTTGATTTAAGAAATAATTGAAAGTTAATTATTTTAGTACATTCTTCCGCTAAAAAGAGTATTTATGTTAGGAGTCAATTGAAACAGAACAAAATGATCGAAAGGGCGAAAATTGTTCGGATGGAAAATAGATCTTATTATTTATTTGCTTCTAAACTGGCAGAGCTATGAAATTGAATAATATCATAATTTAAGGGCTAAATAGAAAAAGATTCGCCAATCAATAAAAGACTTCTAGTCGATTGTGACCATAGATTGGACTAAAATAAAGAAATTCAAAATTTCATAACTCAGTCAATTTTATTCATAGAAGAGTGGAAATTTTTTTTGTTATTTAATATGTTAATATGTCAAAAAATATATTACTAAATATGACTAATCGATTCGGGAAACTGTATGAAAATTCATGTATTATAATTTTTCAGAAGCATATTTATTGACTCAAGCAACGTAATTTTTTTCCATTATTTAAAGCATTTTTCCATTTGGATGTATATACTTATCCCTAACGGTTTAGAAAATAATTATTGGAGCTAGATTAGAGTGGACATCCTGTATATTTCAATGAATGCTAATAAATGCAGTTTTTCCATTATTTAAAGCATTTTTCCATTTGGAAGTATATGCTTATCCCTAACGGTTTAGAAATTAATTACTGGAGCTAGATTAGAGTGGACATCCTGTATATTTCAATGCATGCTAATAAATGCAGTTTTTCCATTATTTAAAGCAATATACTTATCCCTAACTGTTTAGAAATTAATTACTGGAGCTAGATTAGAGTGGACATTCTATATATTTCAATGCATGCTAATAAATGCAGTTTTTCCATTATTTAAAGCATTTTTCCATTTGGAAGTATATGCTTATCCCTAACGGTTTAGAAATTAATTACTAGAGCTAGATTAGAGTGGACATCCTATATATTTCAATTCATGCTAATAAATGCATTAAGTAAACTCTCAAAGAATTATTCCGGTAAAATGTTAATATTTGAGCTATTTATTTTGAAAATGGGGCAAGTCCATTTTTGAAAAAAATGGAGATAATGGTAATTATAGATAAAACTTGTTATGATCTTTTTATGCATAAACAATTTAAAGTTAAAAAAAAATCAGAATCTAGTATTTTGGAGATGGAAGTTTTAGCTCTTAATAATATTGAAAATCTGTTTATTTTGAAAATGGTGCAAGTTCATCTTAGATTGAAATTATTTTTGACCTAATATATTAAGACAAGATTTAGCTCCGGTTACTATATGGTGAAGCAAATGTGGCCGTTTGATATCCTGTCTGAAATCTAGGGTGTTTCTATATATCTATCTTTGATAATGAAAATCGGTGGCTGCACAGTATTTCATAAATAATAAAAAGTATATCTTAATTTTGTGTTTGATAATAATTGAAAAAAACTTGGCAAAGTGAGATTTTGCAAAATTTATTACATATTTCTAGATGGCAACATATGTGTATAAAATCTATTAATGGTTTGAGATATTTGCTTCTCAATCTTGGGTGTGTGTTTTTTTTCCATTCATTTCTAAAGGAAGAAAATATTCTACTGTAAAATGATTCTCTGAAATTTTCTTCAACGATCGGGACCTCAATAGATCTTTTTAGAATGAGCAACACGTGGTTTCAGAGCATGAGCAATCTACATCTTTATCGCCGTTTCGCCTTGTTATCATTTTTTCTTTAAAATATATTGAACCATTTTGAAATGCCCGCTAGAATGGCCTTCATCTGAAAGCTTAACTCATCGTGAAACTGTCACCTTCTTGCCGAAATACGACACTCCACCATCAGCAACACATTGCCTCTTAAATGTGCCACCATTAAAAACCATGGTCATCCTGGATAAAAAGAGGACGATCTCTCCGTCTTTCTCTCTCTGCTCCTGTACATTGTCTCGTCCTTCGAGAAACAAGTGGTTTCGCCTCCTTCCGCACTGGCAGTCGTGAATCATAAATCCTTCCATTTCTGAGCGAGGTCCTGGGCTCTTGAGCAATCCGCCGCTTCATCTCCAACCTCCTTGGTGGTTGAGTATGTGTCTCACCGGACGCGATTGCCACATGACGACAACGAGGGTCTTTCACGAAGAGGAAATTATTGTTCGTGTGGAGATATCTCTCGTTTGGAAGCCCAGGGTATCGGTTTGAGTGTGGTACTAATGATTTCCCTCTGCCGGAAATATGTCTTTTAACGTCACTGGTTGTGTCATTCGGTGGACAACAGCGTGAGCAATGGTGCTTTATGTCGTGATGGACTTGTTTGACGAATTCTCAGTAAATATCTCGCAATAGTTTTTCCCTTTAATGAGAGGCGCAAAACGCAAAATAGTTCCGTGAATGCTGGTCATATAGCTGAATGGCTCTGTTTGTTTAGTGAGCGGTTTCTCTAATGGCGAGCTGTAGTAATCATATTATTATCCTGTGTTGTAAGATGATTTTGTAGAAATTTATAGCTTAAGTATCTGCGAAGCTTTGAAGTTTTATAGTCGTGGCGATCCAGAATGTTGAAAGTGTTAAACAAAAAAAAAATTATATCGCCGATTTAATCATAGGAAATCAGACTTATTATGCGTAATTTAGTAAATTGGGACGATTTTTTGATTACTTAACTCCTAAATTTACTTGTGTAGAAACAGGAACCTCAAAGGCAAATGACTTCATTGGGAAAAGTCTTTTCTTGTTGTTGTTGCTTTTAAAATGAATTAGGTCTTGTGCAATCATAAGCGCGAGGATGTTTTTATGCTAAAGTAATGTGGTTAAAATCATTTGAAAAAAATTGATTTGTTATAATTTATTAATTCTTTCAACTGAATGGGGGAAGGTTTTGTCAACAAGTATTTAAGAGTTAATATGAAGAAATAAATGTACTTAAAAAAAAAACTTTATGACAGCAAAGAAAGTAGAGAAAATGTATTCTTTCAAAGTTTAATTTAAGCATATGAGTCATTAAATATGAATGGGATGACTTTTTAAGTTTCAAATCTTCTTAAAATTAGAACAGATGAAAGCAAAGCAAATAAAATCTAAGAAAATTATTCTTAATCTGGTGCAATAAGAAACTCTTGGGTATCCTTGTAACTTTCTTCATTGACTACTTATATTTCAAAACAATCCCTATGATCCTAATACGATTTGAAAAAATTATTTTAATATATCAATTTTATTGCAAAATAACAATATCTTTCAATATATGGATGAAGTTCTCTATTTCATTCGTAAACGGTTCAGAAAGGACAAATATATGCAAACGTTTATTTGTGAATCACTTGAAGGCTGGTTAAATTTGGTTATTTCAGATAAGCAATTACTATTATTATTTCAGAATTAGCAATACTATTAGCATGTACTTAATAGTTATGGTGACATTTATGGCAACACTTGTAAAGCTATGTTTGATTAAATGCTATTCTTTGAGTCTCATCAAGTTTTGAAACCAAAGTAAAGCAATAGTTAAGAAGTACATAAAATAATCAGTGGGAGTAGTTAGTTTTTCCGGAAATTTTTCTCTCAAATTCCATAGTAAAGTTTTTATTTACAACAAAGCCGTGAAAACGCCACGAGTGATCAGATTTTTTTGTATTGACACTCTAATCACCACTCGTCTGTACATTCAAACGTCTCCAAGGGTCGGAAATGTGTAAAGAATTAATTTAAAAAATTGTTTATGTTTATCAAAAATCACACAGAGAGTGTGATATCGGCCAATAGCCTTCGGCGGTAACATCACACATATGTCGTGTAAGTGGACACTAACAACTGTTCAGCTTATTACAGCATGTGAAAGTCGGAGCAATTATGTCCTATTCATTTTCACCCTCTAAAGTACATCTATACCAAACCATCTATATTAGAGGATCTCTGTGTTAAATTAAATTCTTTCTACAGGGTCGTTATCATTAAAGTTCCACTTTGGAATATTCATAAAAGTAAAACTACTGGCCCAAATGTTATCAAAGTTGGCAATAATTTAAAGAAGGTCATGAAATTTCTTTTCCACCAAAAAAATTTCCATTATGGGGGGGGGGGGGGAGTAGAGCGCAGTATGCAAAATAAGACATGATACACCGACATGCGCATAACATTCCTCCTAGATATGCTAAGAGCTACTGTTGAGAATGCATTAATGCGATGTAACTTGCTTTCAGAAAATGGTGGAAGCTACATTGAACATGCTTTGTAGAACGTTTCAGAAACGATTAAACACATTTTAAACCGATATCTTCCTGTCTTAGTTTGTTTGACAATATTGCATACAGCGCCATTTTTCCCCTGATGGTGAATTTTTGAACCTTTTTTTGGTAGAAAAGAAATTTCCATGACCTCTTTTAAACTGTTACTAAGTTTGATAACATTTGGTCCAGTATGTTTTTTTTCATGACCATTTCAAAGTGGAACTTTGATTATAATCACCCTGTGTATCAAAGAATATTCGTGCCAAAATTATTCGTTCTAGATAAAAGCCCTTCTGTGCCAAACTTATTCCTTCTGGATCTAAGGATTTTCGTATCAAAAGTGTTCATTCTAGCTCAAACGATTTGTCTTATAGAGCAACACTAAACACACACACACACACACACACACACACACACACACACACACACACACACACACACACACACACACAAAGGCACATGCACACGCATGTATACACATTCTCTTTTATTAGTAGAGACAAATGGTTAAAAAAAAAATTAAAATCGGAGGATGAACATCTCTTGAGCATCTGTTAACCTATTGCCATAAAATCATTTATTTTTTGGATTGGTTAACTAAATAATGAATGGAGATAGTAAAAAGAAGAATTTTCCAAAAGCAACGAGCATATTAATGATCCTTTAACTAAATGAGAGAGCCAGGTGCTTGAAAACAAGTTTTAATTAGATTTGAGTGCTCCAATTTAGAGTAGTCATTAATGGCCTTTTCAAACTATGAATTTTTATTACCTTTTAATAAAAAGTTTGATTAGTGTGTGACGGTTGTGGCAAGATGAAAACAGTTTCGTCAATCCGATTGAGATAGCTTTTTCGTAATATGGGCGCGTGGTGAAAACAAATATAATTCATTAGAGAGACCAGCCCTATTTGATCTGATCCAAATAATTGTTTGATCAGTGGTTTATTGCATCTTTCAAAAACAGCGGAACCGGACAAAGAGGTAGATCTTACAACAAACACTACTCCAATCCTTTTTCAATTAATTAAATTTCCCCCGGGCAGAAATTCATTACTCCCCAAACCAGATCTATAACAATTAATGAGAAAAGTAAGCAATCTATTACGAAAATGAGAAATCATTAATCAGAAGCTGTGTGAACTGACTTTTGAAATATTGAGTCTCGTTTTCTCTCTATTTATATGAAAGTAGGAAAAATATTTGCTGATATTAAATGAAAGGCTGGAAATTAGAAATTGTTCTTTAATTGCTTTTTGAGAATTTTTTTCAAGTAAGACAGGATTTGGATTAAAAAATTTTTTTTATCACATCCTGTTTTATATTTTAAAGGAAAACAACGTATAAAACTGAAGATGGTTAAAAAAAGGGAAGTTGACTTATGAGTTTCATTGCATGATAGAAAATAGTTTTTTTTTTTTTTATTGAACTGATGTATTTCAAGAAACTGCCGATAAGTTGTTTAGGCTGCAGCATATTTTCAATTATTGAAATATCAAGTAATATGGTAATATAGGCTACAAAATATTTAATTGAAATTTGTAGCAACCATTCATGTCAACGTGCAATCTGGTCTCTAAATAGGCTAGTGCAAAATAATTTTGTAGCTTTGAATTCACCTGTTACATTTTCATAGTTTTAACTTCTTTATAAAAGGTATTAAAATAAAAGTGACCATCGTCTTGGGGACGAATCTGCTTATCTTAAGAGCTTGTAGTTCATTAATGGAGTCCGGAATGCTAATCATCGTATTTGACAATATAACTTGGAATAAATATACTGAAATCGTAGTTTTGGAAAAAGCACCAGCTTGTTATTATATAACTAGCTATACCATAACACTGCAGATGTTAAATTTTCCTTTGTCTTTATCAGATTTCAAGAAAGCTCTTAAACGTGAACCTGGTAAGTTGAATGTTTATCTTCATTGCCATATTTGTCAGTATAAAGTGAAATAAATGTACTTTGGCTTATTTTCTGGAAGTGATATCAGCTTTTCATTATATTGATGCACTGTGCCATGGCAAATATTACGTTTCATGCGCCTTAATTATGCTTTAAGCAAGCTCTTAAACCTGAGCTCTTTACTTTCGCCAATCGAATGACATTAAAAGCAACGGACCATAGAATCTTCCTATTCTAATACGTTAGAATTAAATAAGCATCATTTAATACAAGAATCAATCTGTGGATTATTGGATATTGATCCTTTGCTTTTCTATCTCCGCAAGCATGTCTCCACAATACATCTGCAGAGACAAGGGTGTTGTCACACGATATAGAATATATCCTAGAATTCGAGATCCAAACGTTAGAGGGTATTAGAAGGTACAGAATGTAACAACATTCTGCGTAGAACATATTGTCACAAATGCAGTCAAGAAACCGAAATCAGATGCAATTACAGAGATACAAGATGTTCCAGAAATATTTAAGGGACTTGATGTAATCACAAGATTATGTTTGATCCACAAATTGGTGGCATTTGCAAACATATTTTTCCTCTGCAAAATATTGGCGTGATCCAAAAAATGATGATTAAACATTTGGTATGCACCTTTCGTTGACGTTTGTACTATGCATAATGGAACATTCTGTATAATTTATTGCCTTTTGCAAGAAGCGTCACATCACCAAGCGCAGCGTTTCAATTATAATGACGAGAAAATAATTTAAAGACTACAAGGTCTGTCGCAAGAGTGATCGACATACTGCATATTCTCTCGTATCCTGCATAATATAATCAGTGATAACGACAGGAGATAAAATAATTTAAAGAATATAAGATCTGTGACAAGAATAATAGCTATACTGAATTCTGGGTCATCCTGCATAATTAATCGTCGTTTGCAAGGAACATCTTATCACCAAATCCCGAAATTCAATTATATTAGAGGTGAAGAGAACAAGATCTGCCATTAGAATGATCGTCATACTGAATTCTGGGACATGCTGCATTATTAACTGGGATTTTAGGGAATATCTCATCCCCAAACCCAACATTTCAAATTTATTGGCAGAAGAGAACAAGATCTGTCATTAGAATGATCGTCATACTGAATTCTGGATCGTCCTACATAATTGTTTCTGGATTCCAAGAAACATCTCATCACCAAACCCAGTATTTCAGTTATAATGGCAGATGAGAAAATGATTTAAAGAGTACATAGATCTACTGCAAGAATCATCACCATACTGAACATCTGAAACAAAAATAAACAAGGCATTGTGATAGACAATATATGCTATCATTCGTCCCCATCTCTCCCAGAATATTTTCTATGAATAATTGCTACATTGTACACATTGAAAATATTTTCTTTCCCATTAATTATTCTTTGTGATAGGGAGTGTCATCCGCAAAGCATTTCTTCATAAATCTTACCAGTTGCCCCCCCCCCAGTAGTTAAACCTTTTTGCATACAATGATGTGTTTGATTCGTGCGACGAATAACAAAATTTTGGATACTCAAATTTGTTATTAAAACAAAGTATCGATTAATTTTGCACAAAATCAAATTTCAAAGGGTCATGGGTGTCATTTACTTTCTTGTATGGATCGTATGAACACCACAGAAAGTATTTTTCATCTAATTAGAAGATTAAATAAATTCATAGGACGGGGATAATAATCTATGTATTTAAAATAATCAGGAAAACCAAAGAGCTAGTCACCCAGCCCTAATTACTGGTCTGATTGCTAGTCCCAGTTTTTGTTTCACACGAAAACTCATTCGGGTATATATAGTTTCTGAATGTATCATAAATATACTTGCATATGTGGTCGAGAAGTGGCGTTAGTGGAGGGGGGGGGGAAAGGGTACAATTGTCCCTTATCGACGAGAGATTGAGAGTTTCGTCGGCAAAAGTGTTCACCAATGCCGTATAGTTTTGGAGGGCTGGGCATTAATGAATATGATAATATAAAACCATCTTAAAGTTAATATACTGTAAACAGTTGAAATATCCAAATAAGGTTTAAGAGGTTCGACTACAGTTGATAATATAATTTACACAGTGACAGGTAAATAAGCTGTCGCATTTTGCAGATAGTTTTTGATCGGCCCACTAAAAACTCATTGCTGTTGATTGCGATGACGTTAAATCAGCAGTTTTTCAGACATCTGATTAAAATGTTGCACATTCAGCTTATAATTTGCACTACTTTTGATAATATAGCTGACAAGATTACATGTGAATAAGAAATCACATTTTGCAGTCTATTTTTGATTGGTAACCTAAGAGCTTAATGCGAGGGATATCAACCATGACAAGTCAGCAGATTTTTTTTCAGTCAGAATCTCAACTAAAAAAAGAGCTAAATAATAATTTTCTTTATTGAGTATAAAATGATTTATTATGAGTTATTTTGAAGCCAAATTAGAGAAATTGTGTCCCCTCCCCTCTTCGACAAACTTCTGCCACTGCCTCTGATTTGGTCGCTTTCTTCCTCCAATTTCGAAAAAAAAAAAAAAAAAAAATGAAAAACCACTACTTCAATGTACTTTCCATATAGCGGAAACTCCTAATGGAGTTCCCCAGCCATGATCACAATGACTATACCGAAAATGTCTATTTCTTACGAATGCTCATGGTCATGCATGGTCACTGTCTCCGTAACAATCCCCTACTTCTCCTCTGACCATCATAAAGTTTCAAAAAATATGGCAAAATAAAACTTCGTTGGAATCCCAACTCTGGCAGCAGAAATGATTTTGCCAATCTGCAGATATTGACAACAAAAACAGTTTGTTGTATTTTTATTGTTCAAATTTGATTTAACACAATACCTAGCAGTTATAAGATGTAGCTTATCAAAGTTGGTTGATATGGCTATATTAATAGCGACTGGTATTCAATAGTAATAATAAAATAAAATGTATAAAATTTGTCATGATTTTCGATTAATTTACGAAATTAATTACAGTTTTCTAATGGTCGCTTCGTAAATTAAAATAATTTCGTTTAATCTTATTTTATATGTTTTCAGACCGGTTCTAAGATGTAGCTTATCAAAGTTGGTTGATATGACTATATTAATGAACGCTAATAGCGACTGGTATTCAAGATGTAGCTTATCAAAGTTCAGATTTTAATTCTAAGATGTAGCTTATAAACGTTGGTTGATATGACTATATTAATGAACGCTAATAGCGACTGGTATTCAGGATGTAGCTTATCAAAGTTCAGATTATAATTTTAAGATGTAGCTTATCAAAGTTCTGATTATAATTCTAAGATGTAGCTTATCAAAGTTCAGATTATAATTCTAAGATGTAGCTTATCAAAGTTCAGATTATAATTCTAAGATGTAGCTTATCAAAGTTCAGATTGTAATTCTAAGATGTAGCTTATCAAAGTTCAAGTTATAATTCTAAGACGTAGCTTATCAAAGTTGGTTGATATGACTATATTAATGAACGTTAATAGCTACTGGTATTCAATAGTAATAATAAAGTAGAATGTATAAAATTTGTCATGATTTTCGATTAATTTACGAAATTACTAACAGATTTCTAATGGTCACTTCGTAAATTAAAATAATTTCGTTTAATCTTATTTTATATGTTTTCAGACCGGTTCTAAGATGTAGCTTATCAAAGTTGGTTGATATGACTATATTAATGAACGCTAATAGCGACTGGTATTCAAGATGTAGCTTATCAAAGTTCAGATTTTAATTCTAAGATGTAGCTTATAAACGTTGGTTGATATGACTATATTAATGAACGCTAATAGCGACTGGTATTCAGGATGTAGCTTATCAAAGTTCAGATTATAATTTTAAGATGTAGCTTATCAAAGTTCAGATTATAATTCTAAGATGTAGCTTATCAAAGTTCAGATTATAATTCTAAGATGTAGCTTATCAAAGTTCAGATTATAATTCTAAGATGTAGCTTATCAAAGTTCAGATTGTAATTCTAAGATGTAGCTTATCAAAGTTCAGGTTATAATTCTAAGACGTAGCTTATCAAAGTTGGTTGATATGACTATATTAATGAACGTTAATAGCTACTGGTATTCAATAGTAATAATAAAGTAGAATGTATAAAATTTGTCATGATTTTCGATTAATTTACGAAATTAATTACAGATTTCTAATGGTCACTTCGTAAATTAAAATAATTTAGTTCAATCTTATTTTATATGTATTCAGACCAGTTCTAAAACTTAACTTCATTTTTGAAATGAGTTTCTTAATCACTGCAAGTTAGTCAGTTAATCGTCATCCATCAGATTCTGTACTGAGATTCGTTCTTTTACGGGAGAAAAAAAAATGTCTTTTGGAATTCGTTTTTAAATTGATTGCCGGTACGAAAGGTATATACAATCATCGGTCAGGGAATGCATGGCCATTTATCATACTGGGTGTCAAAACTCTTTAAGTTATTGAGAATAACCAATTTCCAAGAAAACCGCGTCCGTTGGAAAAACCTGGAGAAAAAAACAAAATAACTGTGCTAGGACATGTGTATCTTTTACTTCGCGTACTTCCATAAAATATGAGATTCGTTACTGGTTTAGGAGGTAAAAGAACTTGAACAGTGTCCTTCGGTTGTTTGTCGCATAGTAGATACCTGCATAAACAGCACAAAAGAAAAGATTTATAAATATGGCCGAAATACACAAATGGTAATGTCATGAAAAAAACCCTCTAATATGTGAACTTCTTTCAATATCGCTATAAAAAAAACTTAAATACCTAAGAAAATTATTTGGAGAATAAGAATTACACGTAGAGAAAAAAAAATTACCAGCAAGACACAAAACATTTTTTTATAATATAAATATCTAGGTAAAAACTAATGAAATTTGGTTCCTTTTATATTGATATTCACAATAGTTTCTTCAATTCAATAATAAATGACTTAAAAAACTTTCTTATACTTATTGGCTCTAGAGATTTTCATAAATAACCTTTTGTCCATCTCTCTCTCTCTCTCTCTCTCTCTCTCTTTGAGTGTGTATTTACGCTTTACAGGACAAATCATTAGACCTAGATCTAGACCTAAATTTAGCACAAATATATTTCATGAGATGAGAATATGCACTTCGAAGTTATTTTAATTAATTAATTAAAAATTAAACTAAATGGTGTGGTTTTCAGAATTAATATCAGAAAATATTATGGCACGAAATAGGTCTTCAAAACATTTTTACAATTTTTAAAATGTCTCTTTAGTAATACCAATTTAATTGTCGTGAAATTTTATTTCTGGTATTTTGATGATTTTTAAAAAAAATCATTTTCAGCATCATTTTTATTAATAAATTTTATTAATCCAATGAAATTCAAATCGTTTTCATGGTTTCATCAAATAATCGAGTGATTTTCTTCTACTATTTAAGTATAAAGATGGAAAATTCTGCTAAATATTTGAGCGGTTGATATCAAGAATCAGGAAATGAAATTACATTACCGCAAATGGTAACATGCAATCTGAAATAAACTATCCAGTTTTAATGTCACTGTGACGCCATGGGATTCGACTTCATTAAATAAACTTCTCCTTTGTTGAGAAAATCACGAGCATCAAGTTATGCATAAGAAATTTAATCGAAATTAAATTCGAACAATATTCCTGATATAACTGATATCAGCTGATCACCAATATCAGTAGATATTTTTTTTTAAAAATGTCTCTAAAAGATATAGAGGATAAAACAAAATCATAAAAGTGAAAGCTTTCATTCAAATACTTAATGTAAATTGGAATCTTAGTCCCAAATATAATATATTTTTAATTCTAATGAATGAATTTAAGCAATGAAATAAATAACTAATTAAGATACAAATGTGATTAAATGAAAGCATGATGTAGTAACTAAGTGAAAATTTAATGGTCTATTCAGTCTTCATCAAAAATATTTATAACTTATTTTATTTATGACATTATTGAACGACTAAAAATTAAATGCAAACTTGAAAATAAAACAAGCCTATATATATATATTATTATCATTGATAAGAATGCGTGAAAAACTCAGAACATATGAAATATATCAGAAAATTGATGACTTGTATTTTGCACATAACTTGTATTATTCTGTGTATTTTTTTAAACTTAACACGAGTGAATTTGTAATTCGTCCGCAATGTGCTATATGCAAACTAGACTTTCACACACTGTAAACAAAATACGGCGCTCTCGATTAAATATAAGCTTAAAAACCAACGGGAGTTGTCTCCGCAAAACTTTCTTGCATACTCTCTAATAGATATGTTATCCCAGAAAAACGCCTTGCATGGCATTGATGTACAATAGTTATGAAATATTAACCTTTGGAGGGAATTTAGTTTCTCTACAGAATTTGTCGTGTGATCCTGTTCTATAAATACTTGTAATTGGATTAATAGTATCGGAAAATCAAATTTGGGCTTTTAGATGCTTTTTATACAACCGATTGAAACAAAAATGTGGCACAGAGTTACAATCGTAGTCACAAATTCACATACCAAATTTGACATATTTAAGTCTTTACTTTTTTGTGATATTGCATTTATATGTTTCTGAAAGTGCGGACCACCAGGCAATCAACATTTCGTTGGATTTCGCTTACAATTTGATATGTGTCTACAGTGTAGATGTTAAATATCTATACTGAATTTGATGTGTACAGTGTAGATGTTTAACATCTGTATTGAATTTGATAAGTGTGTACAGTGTAGATGTTAAATATCTGTACTGAATTTGATAAGTGTGTACAGTGTAGATGTTAAATATCTATACTGAATTTGATAAGTGTGTGCAGTGTAGATGTTAAATATCTGTACTGAATTTTATCTATCTACTTTTTTGTAGTTGTCGTGTAAACTTATATTCGAACAGTAGGACAAAAAGACGTTCTTTGAATGGATTTTGCTCAAAATATGACAGAAATCTGCAGATTATGTATAAAGACCATGTACCAAATTTCACCCATCTTGCTTAATACGTTTTTGAGTCATCTTTGTCACAGACAAGCGGCTAAAGGTCTGAATTTTCGAATTTTTTTGCTGATTACAATACTTTCTCTATACTTCTTATACGAGTAAATAATAAAGGAGCACCTACATATATATTTTTTCATTGATAAGAATTCATAAAAAATTAAGGACACATGAAATATTGCGGAGAACAGAAGATTTCTATTTTCCACTTCATCCAGGGCATATCACAATATAACTCGTGTAATCCTGTATATTTTTTGAACTTAAAGGAGTAAATTTGTAATTCGTCCACAATGTTTTATATGCAAACTAGACTTACACACTCTATCAACAAAATACGGCGCTCTCGATAAAAAAGAGAGAGAGAGAGAATGAAAGTCGGAGTTTAAATTTAATTTAAGTGCTATTAATTCTGTTTTTATGTTATTTTTTTCTTTGTCATTTTCGCTTAAGCATCTTGGCTTGTATTCAGAATTCAAGAGTACGTTGAAAGAAAGAAGGAGAAATATTTATGGTTTTTTTCACTAGTGCAATTTTAGCGACCATGGCTGCAATAAAAACATCAAAAGTAGTTCAAGGCAGGCAATTATTAATAGTATTCTTCTGATTCAAGTTTAGGGTTCGTAAAATTCTAGAATGGAATAAAGTAAGTTCTAAGTGTATTGAAATGAAACCATATTCTTTGAACTTATTCGATTTTCTTTTTTTTCTTAATTTTACAATCAAAAAGGTATTTCAATTAAAATCGGCTAAATTCTTTGAGATGAGATATTTTTTCTCTTTTAAAATAGGTGTTAAAAATGGAATTGGTCACTCTAATGAAAGCGGCAAATCCATTTCAGGCTGCAATAACTGCATTTTTAAAAGGAAAGTGATCGATCAATTATGGGTTTAATTCGTGCTATTCAAACTGTTTTTATTGAAGAAAAAAGTTAAAAATCCTTTAGTTATACAAATTGAACCTATAAATTATTTAAAAGTTCGGCGACCCTGAAATATTTTTAAATACCAAAGCATTGTAATTTTAAGCTATAATATTACAGAAATTGTTTTCTCTCATTAAAGATTTTGCATGGTATTTATGTTTATAAAATTTAAGCTATGGAATTCGAACAGACGATTAAAATCGATTCAAAGTACTGCCAAGTATTGGTGCTGATGAGTATAGCACAAATGACATTTTTGACCATTATTTGACTATTTTTATAAACGGTTTTATTTTTTATAGCTAAGAAATAAGATTTTGATTGGCGCAGTTTGACCAACAGAGGACTACTGCGCTACTAGATTGAATTCACTTTCATCACACTTTTGATAGTGACTGTCACTTACTTTCCTATTTCTCATGACCAAACTGGAATTACAATTTAGACTTTTGGCATTTGCGATTTATATTTGTAGAATTTCGGAACCGAACAAGTTTTTAAAAGGAGGAGTAGAGTGAGTCATCTTAAAGAATTCGAATGATTCTTTTGCCATTTTCTTCCAATTACAAAGAGCTCTGAGTTTTGAAAATTGCGCTGATTCTAATCCTACCAAATAATCAAATCTATGAATTAATAACTACTATTAATGTGAAAGTCTCTAAAAAAAAAGAGAAGTGGCATGGGTCATCATATAGAATTCGAATGATTCTTTTGTCATTTTCTTCCAATTAAAGGAAGCAGAGATTTTTGAAAGTCGTGGTGATTCTAACTCTATCTGGTCTATTACAGTTGTCCAAGTATATGCATCAAGAACTACTGATATTGACGAAATGTAGTATCTTCTCTTTGTCAAAATGATCTCGAGTAAAAGTTTAACCTAGCTCTGAAATATGATGTAGGTTGTCTTCTTGGAAAACTTTCAAGGTAAACTGGCCCAATAAATTTTGCTGGAAGAAAATGTCTCCCAGTCAGCATGATTGAAGTGAGCAGTTCATTACTAAAGCGTGTATCTGTCTAACAGCTGATGTCGGATAAGAATGTAGTTAGAGAACAGAACTTCTTCACTCAATTCATGCTCCTCAGCCATGACATGCTACAAATTAGTAGGCCATTTGTAGATAGATATGTGACAACTTCTATACTTGCTCTATATAAGGAAAAGTTTAGCAAGCTGAATATCTATTATCCTCTTTAAGAAACAATCAAGAGTAATCATCTCTTAACTTCCTCGCATTGTTTATTTATTGCTTGTCATTAGCGATTAATAGTTATGAAATATCGATCTTTGAGCTGAATTTTTGCGTTTTTAATAAATCTCGAGCGATCTTTGCGATTAATACCAGGCATGCCGGCGTCCTGGCATAGGGGTAGCACGTCTTCCCCGTGATCTGGGCGTCCTGGGTTCGAGTCCCGGTTAAGACATGATTTCATCTGTTCTGTGAGATGTGTGAATGTGCCCCCCTGTAAAAAGGGATTGTGCGAGCGAATGTGATGCGTGAGTAGCTAAGACTTACTCTTGGCCCTAGTTGGCACTACTAAAACAAGAGACGCTCCTTTGGTTTAAAATCGCTGACATCGTCAGCGAGCTTGTCCATGGCAAGTGCCATTATAAACAACAATAGCAGGCATGCGGTTAATACACAGGTATTGGAAAATTGAATATAAATTTTGGATTTTTTTGTTCTGACTGATTGAAACTAAAATTTGGCCCAAAACTGAAATTGTAATAAAAATTTTAGTTACCATGTATTTAGTTCATTGTGTTTTTGATATATTCTCTCGATATGCTTGTGACAACAAAGACCAGCAGAACGGCCAACTCATTGATGATTTGGTTACAAATTTGATCAGATCTACACTTTAGATGTTAAATCTATATCAAAATTTTATTTATCCAACTTTTCCCGTATAGAACTTACTCTGTATTCGGATAGACAGAGATATTTTCTCTACATGGAGTTTGCCCAAAATTTGATAGAAATCTAAAAATTTTGAACAAAACCAAATATTAAATGTCATGCGTCTAGATCAAATATATATTTAAATATTGTTTTCAGATAGAAGATCTTTTTTTGCGGTGATAATTCAAAAATGTGTGTTTTGGACAGGTTTGAAACGTGGGGATTCGTCAAAATCTCGAGTTCACGCTTTTTGAAGATTACAATACTTTCTTTTTGCATCCTTCGTATATGAGAAATTTAAAAAAAAACGCAAATAGCCAAAGAGAGATGCACAATATGGTTATATTATTAAAATTGTAAGTAAGAATCAAATTTTGGACAGAATTCGTCAAGATTTTGTCCACAGCCCCTGTTTGGCCGTCAGTCTATACGTGTTTTATTAATAATTCTCCATTTTTTGGACACCTCCTTTCTTACCTATTGAAACCAAATATGTCGACCGAACTATAACCGCGGCTACAAAGTCACAAACCAAATTTCTTATATTTAAGTCGGTGCGTTTTTGATCTCTTGAGTTTACGTACCTGTGAATGTACAGACCTACACACGGTCAATTCTTCGTTGGATTATCTCTAAATTTGTTAGGTATCTACACTTTAGACGGCAAATTTTAGTACCAAATTTTATTCATCTGACTCTTCGTTTTGGAGATATCGTTTTCACTTACATTCGGACAGCTGGACAGACAGACTTCATCTGAATGGAATTCATTAGAAATTTGATAGGAATCTACAAATGCGGTGTAAAGACCCTATACCAAATTCCATCCATCTAGTTCAAAAAGATTTTTAAATTATGTGTCTGTAGATAGACAGGTACCGTTCCAATAATGTATTTAACGGATCCAGAGATGTCTGAAACATGACGATTCGTCAAAGTCGATATCGTCGAGTTTTCGATCATTATAATACTTTATCTTTCTATATTATACGAAAAAGTAAAATCATCAGAATCGCAGATACGTTTGCTGGCAATACAAAAGCACCACCGACGTCCTGGCGTAATCTCTGTGATCTGGGCGTTCCGCATTCGAGTCCTGGTTCAGACATGATTGTTCTTCTTCTGTGTTCTATCTGTGAGGTGTGTAAATTTGCCCCCTTGTAAAAAGAGGTTGTGCAAGCGAATGTGAAGCATGAAGTAGATAAATTGCTCTCTTCGCCTTAGTTGGCGCTGCTAAAAAAACAAGAGACGCTCACTCGGCTTAAATCGCTGATAGATAACTGTCAGCGGGATTGAAAAGTGTCATCAGTCACAACAAAAGCACCGATTTAGAGTACATGAGTAAACTGTGAAACAAGTATTTCATGCCTGCTTAAACATTTTATTCTTCTGATACCTGCTCAATCTTCCCATTCAGCTGCAAGAAATACTCTGCATTCAGCTAATGGGAATGTTTTTCTACCAGCTTCCATGCATGCACCCACTATCTGGTGCGTTTGGCGTTTTGCTTTGTCATATTATGAAAAGAATCGGTTATGCTTCGTTTAACAGTACCACATTCCTTTGTTAGATTGAGTCTAAAATTTGATATTGACTTGCAGTTTTGGTGTAAAGTTCATATTTTAAAATTCATGTTTCTTTTACTTCAGTTTTAGTTATTGAGTTCATTTATATAAGAAAAGACATATTAACAGAGAGCCAATCAGTTGAAGGGTTTAGAGAAAAATATTATACACATTTAGATATCTGATGATAATATCTTTTATCAAATATCATCCAGTCAGCACATTCCACTTTTGTTATTGTGGTCGCATACACACAGATAGATAGTCGCTCCAAAATCTCTTTGTCGTTTTCCTTCCCCATTAAAAAGAAATATACAATTTTGGTTTAAAAACCATATACTGTATTTCAATTTTATAATTATGCGTTTTTGAATTATCGTGTTTACAAACAATCAATGATTACAAAAATAGGTTTTATGAATTTAAGAGAGTCTAAATCATATATATTCATCTATATTTCAAGGTCTAATTAGTTTTTATAGTTAGCCTCGGTATCAGAATTTATAGCCTCGGAATCAGTGTCAATTCTTTATATTTTTCATAAAAGAAAAAACAAAATAGAACTAAACGCCAGAAAAGATAATAGTTTTGTTATAAATGTGTTCACTTTTATTGACTGAGTATTTGTGAATGGCGGATCGGTTCTACTTGATAATAAAACTAAATTAACAATCAATCAATTTACATTTAAGATTTGATCGTTTTGCTAACATACGAGAATTTATTGCTCTCGTGTTTAGAAGTCCAAACGTTTCCAGAAAGGATAGAATCGTCTGAAGACGTCAGAAGCATTCTAAATAAGCGACACGATCATAAAACCAGTGTGGCCCAAACCTCAACCGGTGCTTATTTAATTTTCAAGTCATTTAACCGGCCGCAGAGACAAGCAGCATCTCTCTCGCTCGCTGTCTTGTCTTCAGGTTCTTTTCAGTGACGAAATTTTACGGTCCCGAAACCCACGGCGCGTGACAGTCGTCGTCCATTTATCACAATTAATTTGACGGCCAAATTGCGCGCCATTTGCGGCTTGCTCTTTTCGAATTCGACCGTCGCGAGTTGCCAGAACCGCCTACTACTCGTACGCAGACGATATTGCATTTTTCTTCTCGATTGCGGCTCGGTACGGGTACGATTCCTTGCTTTCTTTTCTTTATTTTTTTAAAGTAGCGCGAGTCGTTTTCTGATTTCCAAGTACTCACAGCCATCATATAACCCCTATAGCCTCGGAATCAGTGTCTGCCTCTTATTTTTCGGATTTATGGTCTCTTCAAGAGCCGAACGAAGTGGATGAAGAAGGAAAAGAATAAAAACCACAGTAATAATAATAAAAACGGCAAAAAATGAAAAAATAATAATAATAATAAATATGAGCAAGGGGAAGGAGAAAAAAAAAATCGTTTGCGTTCCGAAACGAGTCGGATTCCGTTCCAATGACGTTTTATAGTGGAGACCTTCCATTCGGATGTTTTGCCAAAACGAAATAGTAAATAAAAAAGGAAAATAAGGTGAATTCTCTGCGTACATAGCAAAGATGATAAAAGTCGTTAGACTTCGGCTGAGCGTGAGATTTTTCGTCTTGGCGGAAAAATTTCTGTTTTGAAGGGTGGCCTTCAGTGTCGTCTGCTAGTGCTGTTAACCACCCGGGAATGAAGGTTCTGTAACAGGTTGCTGTCGACCTGAAGTGAACGATGATTGTTACGTGTTTCATTTGCTATGCATACCGTAATACTCACACTGTAAACATCTGAATATTTACCGGCAAGTAAAAAGAAAACACTTGCAAGAATTCATATAACACAGCTTGCCGATGTAATAAGAATTCAATAGTGTGTCAGACTGTGAAAATGCAGTTTGGTTGTGTTAGAAAACACAACAGTCATTTACATGTTTTCCATTCGTCATCCATACCGTTAAAATTGTGTTATGTGCATTGGAATTTTTTTCCACCACTGTCAAAAATACATAGAGCAAATTTAGCAGAACAAAAAGATTTTGGTTAATTTGTGATATGCCGTATTTTATTCGTACAATTCGAGAAACAAACAGATATTTATGTGTTTCATTTGTTACGTATTCCATAATTATTAGGTACGCCAAGTCCGTCCTGAGTCAAACTTCTTGACCTGAAGAGGAGAACTTTTCAGAAGATCTATTGATTCAGGTGACATTTTTGTGCATCTGACCACGCCTCAGAATTACAAATATGATCTTGATGATGCCCTTTTGTGTCCGAGAAGTCATTAGTAACAAAATGGCGGATAAGCAATCAGCGGCATGAAGTGCATAGATAGCAGTTGAGTTGTACTAACATCCATCCGATTCTTTTCCCATTTTACTCAAAGCAATATCGGAAATGCTGCGCAAAAGTTATTTATTTTTATTAATTGCTTTTTAATTAAAGTACTAATTTTTTCCCATCATCTTAGTTCGTTGGGAAGTATGCATACAATAAATAACTGCTATTAGTGTATTTCACGTCACTGATCACATTTCAAACATTTTGTTGCGAATGGCTTGTTTGGCAGAAATTATATAGTTGCTTCTAACTTTATGAAGCTTCAAATTTATGAAATAATCTAACCTATTTTAGTTTTCTTTTGTGGCATGCTTCGCTGATTTCTAGTTGATGTGAAATCTTTTGTTGTTTAATTTCAGGTAAAATTTTTTAGATTTAAAGCTCATTCTTGTTTAATATTTTATGATTAATAATTTGGATTTCTTAATGAAATATTACCGTAGAATCTTTGGCTTCTGTAAATAAGGTCCTGTTCCAAAATTGAAAGTGAATTATTGGGAAAGAAATTCGAAATTTTGAATACTTCCAAAATTGATAACTCGGAACTTAACTCCTCTCTTCAATCTCTAAAAAGAGCAAGTTTGATTACGATAAATTAAATGGGTAATATAAAAGTTCCAAAGGACAGTTAATAGAGGTGCTCAATGAATGTATAATAGAAACTGAAATTTAAAATAATTCAATCCTGATATTGAAACGATTTGGATCTATTAAACAAGCAAAATTTTAGAATAATCTATTTTTTACTAGAAAACTGGATTTTTTTCGTTTTTTTTTTAATTATTAATTTCGAAAATAAATTTCATTTCGTACTATGTTAAAATGTAAATTTGATTTCAGTTCCTTAAAGCACGCATTTCTAAGATATTTTTTTTTTTTACTTCATTGTATTTGAACTTTACCGTACCGTAGAAGGATATAAGAAGGATAACACCTTCATTAGATCGTATTCGGTTAAATTTCGGGAACAAACAAGTCCTTCTGTCATTTTTTGTTATACACTTTCTTCTTATACCCAGCGATATTTAATACGTAATAAAATGTCTTAAAATCTCCGATGCATATTTTCTTGACCTTGTTAAATGTGTAAGAGGTTTCCAGCATATTCACTTATTTTAAATAAAAATTACAAATTGATATATTGTGTGCATGAATTAAATAATTTTTGACAGAACTCAATTTTTTTTTTTTAAAGATTCAATTTTTTAGCTTTTTACTTTTTAAGTTTCGAGCCTCCCAGAATTCTAAAAACACATTCTTGGCATAACGTCTTTCTATCTGTCTAACACGATAGCTAAAATGTTTCGAGTTAGACGGATGAAAATTGGAATATAGACAAATACTACAAACTATAGAATATAATATAATAACTATAATATAAAATAACTATATAATATAAAATAGAATATACTACAAATTTGCAGATTTCTACCAAATTTTGAACAAAACCCGTTCAAAGGAAGTTTCTCCAAAACGTAAAGAACTAAGTAAATAAAAATTTTGTGCACATATTGAGCATCTAAAATATAGATTCTTATCAAATTTTGAACCAAATCTAGAGCTATTATCAAATTTTGAACAAAATTGGTTTATCGTCCGTCAAACTGTACTTTTGCCTGCATGTAAATGCAGTAACTTTTTCACGCAATGACTAAAATCAATAAAATTCTTATGTTATCTTTTGACTACAGCTATAGTTCTATGACAAATTTGAAAAACATTGCAAATCTGCAAAAATTCAAAACATTTGCGATCCTCTCCAAAGTCTATAATTTTATGCTGTGAGAAAGGGAGTATGAACTTAATTGGAGAATCTGCTAGAAACTTTCGAGGTGACCATTCCCATTGGTTCTTTCTTAATTCTGACTTTTATATTACCAAATTAAAATAACTACTTTGTGAGATTTTCCAATAAAAATAAATGCAAACCAGTAAGTGTCATTATATGAGTGCAAGCAAATGCCAGGTGGGCTATGAAATTTAAATTTTAATCAGCGCGATGCATATTATGTACATGAGGATGAATAGATTCTATCTGAAAAGCTGCAAAGTTTACTAGTTCGTATCACGAATCATTGAAAACGAAGGTCACAGCTTATTTTCTTATGCCTCGTTAGAGATCTTGTAACATAAAGCACAGACCATTCTTCTTGTTTGCATAAATTTCCCGTTCACATAAAAACCAATGTCTTGCATAATAGTTCTAACATTATAACCATTATTGTTAGACTTTATATCTTTTTGTTTATGGAGGCTGGGTGGAACACAGTCTAAATTGCTAGTTTTATGCATCATTGTGGCTTTCATATTATTTACCTTAACATTATTTGATTTACATCTTGCTTTCGTTACCATTTCTATTTACTACTATTATAACCACTTTCATTGGTTTTCTGAACTCTGACGTAACATCAGAATCATTCTGTTTATTTGAGAGAGGAGCCGGCGTCCTGGCATAGGGGTAGCGCGTCTTCCTCGTGATCTGGTCATCCCTGGTTCGAGTCCCGGTTCGGGCATGGTTGTTCTTCATCTGTTCTATCTGTGAGATGTGTGAATGTGCCCCCTGTAAAAAGGAGCTGTGCAAACGAATGTGATGCGTGAGTAGCTAAGATTTACTCTTGACCCTAGTTGGCGCTACTATAAAAAAAGAGACGCACTCTTGGCTTAAAATCGTTGATTTCGTCAGCGAGCTGGTCCATGGCAAGTGCCATTGGTAACAACAACAACAATTTGATGGAGGTTACCAAATATATGCAAAGTGAAACCAGCGGAAATAACCCCCAAGAAATTTTCTCGTATATTCCCGAATAAAAATGTTATCATCCCCCCCCCCTCCCCAACGTATGAAAATCGTGGAAAAAGCTATGAAAATCTCGAGTACTCAGATTTTTATAATGAAACTCCTATACATGAGCATTTTGTGCTCGTAATATTATGAAGAAAAATAAATAAATAAATCTGTTTTTCTTGTGTCCAATAAAATAGTAATTGGACACCTTTATTTTCAGATCAATTGAAACGAAAATTTGGCAGAGGTATATAATTTTAGTAACAAAATCACATATCCTGTTTCATTTATCTTATTTTTTGTGAATGTACAAACCAATAGACAAACAACCTTGTGACGGATTTGGTTCTGGCATTGATACAGAATTGCATTTTATATGCTAAACTGTGTGCCAAACTTTATCTAGTTAACTTTTTTATATATTGAACTAGTTATCGGGTTCATTTGTACACGGATAGACAGACGCACAAGCAAACTTCTCGCAAATGGATTGCGTTAAAAATTTAATAGAATCTATAATTATAGTGTTAAGACCATATATAATTCGTGATACAATTACTGATACAACAATATAATTACTGATACTTCTTCATTCTACTGCGAATGTATGTGTGTCAAAGGGAGACACATTTTCCTACTTAGAAATGATGCCCATTTTAACAAAAATCATCCCTGACCAACTTTTATTATGGGAAAATTTGCTTGTTAATTAATTCATTAAAAGATGATTCCAGAATCCTTTCCGTGATCCAAATCCCAGAAATAAATTCAAAATCCTTTTTAACCCTTTAAAGAGCCATTTTTTTTTAGTCATATTATGTTAAAATGTTTTTAGGCTTGAAATTAAAATAAGAAAAGGTATTCATTTAGCTTATTAGATAAATTTGATTAATTAATTACTTAGGTTAATTAATAATTAAGTAACAAATCAAGGCACATCATTTTGTGTAAGATAAAGAATTGAAGTCTCTAAGTTTCTGTCTTTCTAAAAAAAATGTGTCAGAACTGATGCCAACCTACATAAATTCATACAAAGATTGATAAATTTGGTGAGAAGCTTACTTCCCACGGCCCTATGAAGGGTTAACTAATTTGCACTATTTTCATGTTCTTCGTTTTTAACATTTGAGTTGAGGGAAAGAACGCTCATACTAACAGTCCAACGAATATCTAAATTACGCAGCAACGATTATTTATATTTTGGAGGAACAAAATAAAGATTTATGCATCTAACATTGGTGTATTGGTAATTGATGTACCTTTTAAAATTAATTCCATTAATAAAATTTTAACTTCATTAATATTTTTTGTCAAAAAAGGATTCGTTTGAAGATTGCTATCCAGTCAAATACAATAAAATGGCAAAGGGAAAAAGTCCTAAACACTAACCAAAAAATTGTAGGAATGAATTAATAAAGCCATTTTATTCCCATATAACATCCTACTCATATGAATAAAACAAAACATAAAAGCATGTCCAGTGAAATGCAACATTGCAGCAAAATGTTAAACGTACAAAGTCATAAACACCAGCACAAAAAAATTGCACGAATGAATTAATTAAGCCATGTTGCATTCGCTTCCTTTAATCCTAATGCAAATACAACAAGCGGACACATATTTCAATAAAGCTTTTTTTAAAGCAAGTGGCAGGACGTGCAGAAATAATTCTTTCTGAATGAAATACGTTCCTTCCTATGCAATGCCATTGTCTTCCTTCCCTAAATGCTCTTTCTGATGAGCTGTAAAAACCCTTCCATTTCCCTGTTGGACTCTTCATCCACGACAATCTCACATCTAAAATTCCCATCACGACCGCCAGCTAAAGATCAAACAAGCGGTAATCAAAGTCGTCCAATTAGTGGCAAGCACGGAGAGGCTTAAACCTTCTCGTCACGTCCATTCCACCAATTAGCATCTTCGGAGCAAAGGCGAACTCTACCTGCAAGTGTGTTTTCTGCAGAGGATCAACACCCAGGCTGGTTGTAGTATGTGGGTCATGTGACAAAACGCGATCCATATAACATGCGTGATCAACCACGAATGACGACATAGCGTGATCCGTGACGATGGCACACGCTATTTCGCACTCTCTCACTGACCCTTGAAGCACCCCTCGGCCCCGGGAAATCTTCTCTCTCTCCCGGAGAAGTCATTCTTTTCCTGCTTCCTTTTTCTTGGTTCGAAATGTCATTTACCCACCGAAGATGGATTTCCAATATTCCACTCGAGGTGAACGCGGGTTAGAAATGAAGGAAGCAGAATGTATAAGTTTGCAGGAAGATATTAATTTTAGTTTCCATTGTGAAATGCTTCAAATTCTGGTTTGCATTCGTGTGCCACATGAATAAATTATTATTGTTTGGTTATGAATTTTGCGATATTGAGAATAAAATTATTGATTCTAGTCGCCTTATCTATATACCGAATCTTTTTACTTTCTCGTATCGAGGTATTAAAAACAAATTCGAACGCGAGATTTGGACGGATCTCTAGATTGTACATCTCCCTGAGTTAGAAAAAAAACATATTTTTGGCATTATGTCTGTCTGTCTGTCTATAAACGCAAAAATCAAAAGCGTTTTAAGCTAGACGATTGAAAGATAAGTTTGAAACGATTTCAGATGGATGGGGTAAAATTTGGTATACGGTCTTTACATCAAATTTGTAGTCCATTATATAGAAAGTTTATTGTCCGGCTATTCGAATATAAGTTAACCCTTTAAAGGGCCATTTTTTTCTAGTCATATTATATTAAAAAATTTTTAGGCTTGAAATAAGAATAAGAAAAGGGATTCATTTAGCATATTAGATAAATTTAATTTGATTAATTAATTAATTTAGTTAATGAATAATTAAGTAACAAATAAAGACCCGTCATTTTGTGTAAGATAAAGAACTGAAGCATCTTAGTTTCTGTCTTTCTAAAAAAATGTGTCAGAACTGATGCCAACCTACATAATTTGATACAAAGATTGATAAATTTGGTGGGAAGTATACTTCCCCCGGCCCTAGAAAGGGTTAATACAATAACTTTAAAAAGAAGAGGCTAGATGAATAAAATTCGGTATACAGATTTAACATTCTATAGTGTAGACACATCAAATTTTGAGCTAAATCTAGCAAGTATTTGACCGTCTGTCGGTCAGTATACTTTCAGATGCATGTAAACGTCACAACTCAAAAACATATGGCTTATGTGATTTTGTGATTAGAATTCTAGTTCTGGGTCAAATTTTGGTATCAATTGTTGGGAAAAACGAGTCTAAAACATAACTTCTATTTTTGGATACTATTGACCGCCTGTCAGGGAATAATCGCCAAAAAATTCGCCAAGGATGACACGATAGATTCAATAAAATTGCTGAATTCAATTCAAAGGCTAATATTTCGCAGCTATTTCACGCCAATGCCATGCAAAACATTATCTGACTTATCCAATTTCCAATTATTTTTTTCTTATAGGGAAAGTAACACATTTTTTAGAAAGTATGCAAGAAAGCTTTAGTGAGATCCCTCCAGCTAATTTGGAGATATATCTCCCTGTCTGTGAACACGATAACGAAAAAACACTCTGAGCAACACGGCTGTAATATGGCATATGGAATTACGACCAAGTTTTTAAATTTCTATCAAATTTTGAACAAAATTTTGCTAAAATAGATGAAATGTGAGTTAATAATATTTACACCAAATTTGTGGTTTTCTGTTAAATTTTTAACAGAAAGTTTGTCTATCTGAATGCAAAGGAAAACCGTAACTACGAAAAGAAAACAGCTAGATAAATAAAATTTTGATGAACAGTTTTAATATCCGATACGTAGATTCATATTAAATTTTGAACTCAATCTGTCAATAATTTGTCTGGTCTGTTTTTTTTTTTTTTCCCACCTTCTTTTCTTAAATGCAATAATTCAAAAATACGACGATAAGTCAATTAAACTAGTTGTAAAAATTGTAATTCGCTGTCAAATTTAGATTTAGATTGACTTAAAAGTATTTCAAAATGTAAATTTAGTTTGTTTACCTATTCTAAGAAGCACAAAGCGCTCATGTCCTGAAAATAAAAATCTATGAAATTATGAAGTTCATGGCATTCCTCAAAGTCCTCATTTGTTATGCAAACAGTTAAAGCATAGGATTTATTCACAATTTTCACGTTTCAATACAGTCTTTATTGCCAGCATACATAAATAAACGTCATTCTCACATGATAAAATAACTGTGCATACCATCTAACATGTCACTGCACCTTATTTTTTTGTGCCGTGTTGAGATGTTATGCGCTTTTTTCTCTTGAAATAGACTCAGTGCATTTCTCAAAGAAATTCACATGACGCATTTGACATGTATCACGTGAGCAGGTATTGATTCCTTAGAGTCTGCATTAGATCAAGTACTGCGAATCTAGTTCAGGCATTTAATATTTCAACTGCGTTTTGATTGTTGTCATATTTTGCATAGCCGTTTATCTTTGACATGGACACAGATAATTCTTAAACAGATGAAATCAATTATACTGTATTTTTTTCAATAACAATTATGCATTTGAAACGTCTCCTTCGAGACGTGGCAGTTAAATAATTAAATTTAATTTTTTTAAAAGTTCATTCACATTTAAATAGCTGGCAATTGAAATTCAAGTGATCCTATGATAATCATTCTTTATCAAATCGATTCATGAAGCGTTAGTCTGCATATTAATAAGTAACTAATATGCATTTTGATCTAATATTTAGTTTCTAGTACAATAAAACTCTCAAAAAATTTGATCTCTAGTTTTTTTTTTAATTAATTCTTCTCTGAATTACAAAAAAACAAAATCGAATGATGTCTGTTTGCCTGTAATGCGATAAATCTAAAATGAAATGAATTAGGAAGAGGACATATAGTTTGTAATATTTATATTAAATTTATAGATTTCGATCAAAATTTGAAAGAAATTAATTTACAGGAAATCTGTCTATCTGATTTTCCCGAGTGCAAGCAATCTTGAAAACTACAAAACATGAAGAGCTATATCGATACAATTAACATAATTTAAATATTAAAAGACAAGAAATGGTTGTTGGTGTAGATATGTATAAAGTTCTGAATCAAATCCGTGAAAAGCTTGATCGTCTGTCGATTTGTACATTTGTATACACGTAAATACGATAACTCAGAGATGGTCAATAATTTAAGTAATGAAAACTTAATCAGTGATTTTTAACTAATATTGTAATTTTGGGTCAAGTTTTGATTTATATCAATCAGTCAACAAAAAGTCGTCCAAAATGTATTCTCTATTTTTTGCATCATAATAGAAAGCATAATATACTCATGTGTGGGACTTGGAATATAAAATTTTGGTCCAATTCTTGATCTACAATTCTTATACGAGTTGAGAAGGGGGGGGGGTGATAATATCATTATTAGGGAATATGAGAAAAAGTATGAGAAAAGCCATTCCAGCTAATTTAATGTACTTCTTTTAACAAATCTTTGAGTATTATTTAGTTGGAGATTCTATTTTTTAAACTTATCATGGTTAAATAGTATAATCCTAAGTTTCTCATTCATAAACAAAGTCAAAATTATGGAATATAGGAAATCTCTCGAGATATATATATAGTAAAAGGTGTCCCAAAACTAACACAAGATTTAAATTTACCACCATTTGTGCAGTAAAGTGTTTACAACTCTATTAAAAGAAACCATTTGACAGCTCATAGTTTAGGGTCAGTAAAAATGGAGCGTTACCCAATAGAGAAACGTGTTAACGCGAGATTTGAATTAATTAAAAACAGTTTTCTCTTCAAATTGTTATACTTTTATTGAATCGTAAAGTACACAGGATAGGATTATGTATGAAATAACACATAGGGCAAAGAGCTACTGTGGCTTTGCTGGCACATAGGCAATCTTTTGTCGAAATTTTCCATGACCATTCTGCATAATTGTGGCTGAATTTCACTGATGTAGCTTTGAATTTCCTCCTTCAATGCGCGCGTGCTTGTGGGATTGTTGGCTTCAATCTTTGACTTCAAATAACCCCATAAAAAGAAATCCAATGATGTTAAATCAAGTGATCTAGGGGGCCAATTCTCAAATTTCCAAGCTGTGGCCGCCAGGTTTTCATTATTTTTGAAATATTGTCCAACAATGAAAACATGTTGTTCCATCTTGTAACCCTCCATTTTTACTAACTCTAAACTATTAGCTGTCAAATGGCTCTTAATAGAGTTACCAACACTTTACTGTACAAATGGTGGCAAATTTAAATCTTGCATTAATTTTGGACATCCTTTATAAGGTTTACTTTAGAGAACGGTAGATTGACATGCTTAATAATGAAGATGCTGAAAAATGTATGTGGAGGGAATAATTTTAATGGTTTGAGGTCTCCTTGAGGAGTTAAGCTAGGAGTAATTGGTAGGCTTCCTTGTTCATTGAAGGTAATTTTGCTAAAGTCAGATCTTGCTATATTGCACTGTATTTTATCTCATCACATCCCTCTATTTCATATAGTACAATTAATTTCATATTTTTGGTTTAAGTAATCACAGAGCAAGTTAGTAACAATTAATCTGCTGATGTGTAATATCCATTGATGTATAATTGAATTTACGGTAACTTCTGTCAAACATGCTATTGATTCATAATTGTACTTAGGGTAATTAATATCAGACATGACATTGATCCACAGTTGAACTGACATAGGGTAATTAGTGTCAGATGTGCCTTCGATACATAAATGAACTTAGAGTAATTGTTGTCAGACATCCATAACTGAACTTGGGGTAATTGGTGTCAGACATGCCATAGATCCATAGTTGAAATGACATTGTATAATTTTCTTTCTTTATCAAAGAAATGTACCGGCATAATATAAGCTAGGAAATATTTGCATTTATAATTTAATTAGTAAATTTTTAAAATATATTTTTATATTAGTTTGAGCCAAAAAGCAGCATAACTGAACATACATATGATTCAAGCAACATTGGAACATCCGACTTTCTTGTATATACAAGTTGCCTACTCTTAACGGTGAAACATAAATTATCATAAAAACCCTCGTCTTATATCTCGCATTTACTAGAATATTTTTGGTGTACTAACCTTTAAAAAAAAAGCTCCTCTCATCTGCGACCAAAAACTGGCCAAATTGTGAAGCTTAATATGAATATTTCAAACGAACTTAGATGATTTCAGCTGCTGCCTAGAGATAGCCAATTGGTGAATTCCATTTACACGAGATAACCTTTGATTGGCCTAGAGTAATGACTTACACAATTATGAAAATTGTACAAAAAATTAGATTTCGTAATTTTTTCAGAGGCTCATTTATTGATTGGAATACCATAAAATATAATTCTTTATACATTCGAATCATTTTCCAATTAGGGCTATATGCATATCTTTAACGATTTAGAAATTAGCTACTAGATCACGATTATAATGAATATGATGTCCTGTATGTATGTTATATACATAATTAAAATGAATTCCAATAAGTTACAGGTAAAAAATATTTTTATCTGTCAAATTTTCCCTAGAAAATTCCCATACCGCCATTGTTATACTTAGTGTGCAAAGTCACGAAAAAAACAGTCCAATCACGAGATAAACAAAATTTGTTATAAACACCATTACTCTGGAAATCTGATTGTTTCCGATGGTTAGACGAGTGCTCCAGGCAGTGTAGTATTCAAATCCTCCAGAAAGTCGAGATGGAATCGTATTCATCTGACAAGCGCATTAATCACGGGCTGCGACAAGCGAATGAATTGCGGATGTCGTTAAGTTAACGACGCATTAATATTGATGAGGCGGCAGAGACAAATGAGATAAGGACCCGAAGAAACGGTGAAACCATTTGTAATTTGTTTGCAATGGAATATCATCTTTGCTTAAGTGATCTGAGTATTTAGTCAGCTTTTGGTAATGTGTTTACCACGTGTTATTTAGTTGCAGCTTATTAGATTTTGTTGCTGTTGTGTCAGTATAAAATTTCTTGATGTTCCGTTTCAATTTATCAGATTTCAATTTTTATTATTGTTGGGCTATTATAAGTAGGAATTTTTTGACTTCCTGTATAATCTTCTTCGAAAATGTTTTAGACTAATATTTTATCCTGAGGGACCTAATGGAAGGGGACATGGTATGTTATTTTAGAATCAGAACAGAATATGAATATTATTTTCTATTGACGGGCCGGATCAAAAGGGAAGAAAGGTGTTATTTTCTAGAAAAGGGCGATGTCGGAAGGAGCTTCTGATGTTATTTCTGGTAATGGACGGTGTCGAAAGGGGTATATGACATTATTTTCTGGTTATGAACGATGTCGAAAGGGGTATCTGACATTATTTTCTGGTAATGGGCGATGTCGAAAGAGGCACCTGACATTATTTTCTGGTAATGGGCGATGTCGAAAGGAGCTTCTAATATTATTTTCCGATAACGACCGATATCGAAAGGAGATACTGATATTATTTTCCAATAATGGATTCTATCGAAAGGAGCCTCTGACATTATTCTCCGATGATGACTTGTTCAAAGGAGATGTAATGTAATTTTTTCATTGACGGTCCTGGTCATGACAAACTTGGAATATTATTTTCCATAGATAGTCCCAGTCGGAGAAACTTATAATACTATTTACCATTGACAGGCCTAGTCTAAAGGAACCTGGAACATTAATTTCCATTGACTGGTTTCAAAAGAAAATTAAAATATTATTTCCCATTCACGTACATCGCACTAAAAGAAACTGGAATATTCCATTTATAGGCATAGTTCAAATGAAATCTGGAATATTATTTTCCATTGATGATCCTGGTTGAAAGGAACCTAGAATTTTATTTACCATTGGTATGCCTGGTCGAAGGGAACTTAAGATATTGTTTTTACATTGACGGGCTTAGTTGAAAAGAACCAGGAATATTAATTTGTTTTGACGAGTTTGGTTGAAAAGGACCAGTATTATTATTTTCCATTGACAGAGGCACCTAGGATGTTATTTCACATGGACTTGATTGAAAGCGACTTGAGAAATTAATTTCCCACAGTAGGAATAAATGAAGGAAATAAAACGGGGGGGGGCTTTTCCTATTTTTGTACTAAATATTCATTAAAAGATATTTTTGATATTTGTTTGTATTCAAACTTTTTATGCACCATACATTGTAATCACCTAGTACGAAATTCGTCATCAGTTTGGTACTATATTAATTAAGATTGAAAAAAATAGAGAGGGAAATTGACAGCATATAGAATGGAACAGTTAGACGCATAAAAAATTAAATCTTTATTTCAAAGCTATTTAAACATCTTGAGACCATTGGACTCAAACTGAAAGATGGCAGAAATATCTTTCTGAAAGTGACTAAGCCAATGGTATTAATTTAAAAATATACTTTCTAATTTTTCTTATATAAAAAAATCGTTCGTTCCGAGCATCATCGACACATGGATCAACCTGAATACTTGAATTGACCGAGCATAAAAAAAGACAGTGAGTCCAAGGCAAATCGCTGGTGTATCTACGGATGGGATTAAATCATAAAGCCATCAATTTAAGCAAGTCTTGCTTAATAAACCTATGTTTGGGTGGTAATATAATACTTAAATATTTGACCTTCCATTCCTGAAATCAAAGTAGTCATTCTCACAAGAAAGAGTCCACATATATTATTAACAAAGCCGCGTAGATATTGGACATTCTGTAAAATAGTTCAATTATTTGTAACTTTTGTAGCTTTTCAACAAAACATATTTACAAGATGTAATATTTAAGATGTCATTTTTTACACAAACTACCATAATCCTGCTGTTGTTTAGCTTTCTTTTTATTGTAATTATTAAATGTATTTTAAAAGAATATAAACAGTTTAAACAACATTTATAAATAAACAAAAAGAATGCCCAAGTTAAAGCTCAAAATTTTGATATGGATGTATTTTTTCTGCAAAAACAAATTCACGATATCCATACTTTAGAGTTATTTTTCTTTTTTCTATTTTATTTTATACAAATCATAGGATCCATGATAATAACAAATAAAGCTGAATTACTGAGGCAGTTTTATGCTATCATTATTACAAAAATATGTATGTTAATCCATCTTAGTCTTTTCATTTTTAACAAGAATAATTTCTTAAAATATACATTAAAATTTATCATTAAATATAATCTTTTAAATTTCTTAATTATTTTATAGAATATATAAACAGATCTCAAGTGGTTCATAACCATTTAATTGCAGTATCCGATGGATTTGTGAAAGTCGTAATCGAAAGTGGGCCATGCAAAGGAAACATACGAAATGATAAAAGTATTAACTTCATTAGAGAAATGGAACGAAAAATAAACATGAAAATATCTGCATTGTGAGCTAAATGTCGAAGTGCCTATCTGTTCCGAACTTTGAGTTATTAGACAATCTTGATTTGATTCTAGGATGAGATATTACAAAGTTTCAAATCAATCAAGCATTTCCTACCAACCAAGATCTGCATAATTATATTCTATATAACTGCGATTGAAGTCGCAGATAAGAAAAAAAATCACCCTTTGCATGCTCTCGATCGATTATATTTGGAAAGTAAATGAGGCAGGGAAGAGGAAAGGTAAAAAATAACCCCTAAATACCCTTTCGCCCACCTGTAGACAAGGGACATTTCCTAGATAAGATCACCTCTGAGTCAAGGAAGGAAGACAAGTAAATAAAAAAAAATGAGTTTGCCAGACAATGGATTAGGAGCAAAATGCCACACGTCGGATAGGCTGTTAAAAACAGAAAGTCCACAATTAATGAGCCCACTTTGTCCGAGAGGTGGGCGAACCAGGTCAGGTGGACCTCTAATTGTCTTCCTGGACCAATCCGTCGTCCGGTCTACATTCGAATCGTAAATAGCAACTTCGCCTGTCCATTGTGATGGTGTGAGACACCTTTGGCATCGCGGACAAGCTAAAGCGCGACGAAGTACGAAGTCAACACCGCATTTCGGATGGCCTCGGGTGTTGTTCGAGATCCCTCGGGCAACGATTGAATCGAGTCATTTGAATGGAAGATCTTTACAATCGGTAGTCGTAGTTCATTCATATCGGAAGAATAGGCCATCATCCTTAAACTGAATGAAATATGAATTATTATATATTAGAAAAAATGAGCAACAAAACGGAATCCTATTATTAATTTCTCATTTTTTTTTTAATTTAGGTAAGAAATGTAGGATATCTTTATCACCATGTTTTTGCCAACTTAGCTCTAGGTAGTATCGGTTATTTATCAGTAGCAACGACATAAATCGAATGCATTGAATCGGAATTTTCTACGATTGATAGGCACAGCTAATACATAAAAAAAAAAATATCAGACAAGAATGAGTGTTTCAATGATTGGCTTAGATGAATAAATATATATAAGAAAATTAAAAATTTACCTAAACGTATTAGAAATATGTCATCAGATATGATAAGTCAACCAACCGACCCGCCAAGAAGGCACACGGATTTAAACCATAAGGCTGAATGACCGGACCACCGCAACAGCAACACTGACGGGAACTATGGTTGAATCCTAAGGGCCATCACCGGTTTCGGTACAACCCTCCCCGAAGGAAGTACGTCCCATCATCGATGGGAGGAGTCAGATCCCCCACCTATTTGTGTACCCTCCAAGGTGGCGAGATCCAACCACCATGCCGGAAGCATCTCATCCTCATTTCGAGGTACACCCCCGGGGGTTCCACAGATATGGTAAACCAAAGCAGATTATACTGGTCGGTTTAGTTCAGTCCGTCCCATTTTGATATTCACTTGCTAACTGCATTCGACCTATATAACCGTCAATACAAATCTTTATTTTGTGCGGTTGACGTGTAAACACGTCGTGTAAAATAAAAAATTATCATTCGATATGAAAACACTAAATTTCAATAAAGTGTAATAGAAATCTCACTTATTGGTGTGTTTTTCTTAAAATATCAGTAAGCCTGATATAAATAAAAAAAAATTATTTAGGTTAAATTCTTGGGTATAGAATTTATATCACAAACAATGCCTTGCTTTTTACAAAATGAGTTGATTATTTTTCTCAGTGCGTCAGATATTTCCCGTGCTTTACATGTATATTGGGGTTTCTCTATGCTTTATTTATATATCAGGTATTCCCCGATATCAATTGATAAATAAAATACGCGAATTACATAAACTATTAATAATTTCTGGTTATTGAGAATAAGGTAATACTTCGTTTCAAAAAAAAATCAAGGGTTTTTTTAATCATTGTTAACGATGTTAACGTTATTTGAACAAGGACAGCTTCAAAACCTACAAATCTTTTCGAAAATTATTTCCACAATTTTATATTGGTTATTACCATTAATATTTACATTTCTTCATTACTAAATTTTTGGTGATATTTTTAGTAGTTTTTAAATTTTCAATAACAATACAATTCAATAGTGAGTTGTTAATTTTTATCGAACAAAAATGAAATATTATTCGTTCTACAATGATTTTTTTCCGAAAAATTTGTTATGTAACCATTTGCATAGTGTTCGATGTGTATACGTGTCATCACTAATTTTGATTTGGCTTTGGCTAAGAGATATTTAAAAATCAATTCCGCAGTTAAAAGAGGTCTTTTTTTGGATCTTGACATTGCAGTTTTAAAATGGGAACGACATCCAAGTAGGCATAATTTCAGACATATATGACATGCCAGCTGGATAGCATTTCATTTCAACAGATTTACACTGAAGCAGACATGGATTAACTGGATTTACACTGAAGTAGACATTTTTTTAAATGTTTATGGGCATATTTTAAAATATTTAAATGTCTGAATTCCTGAAACTTATACCATAGCAACGGTCAAGGAATACCTTTAATGGAATCAAGTCTCGAACTTGAAAACCTCTGGTTCGCAAGCCCAGATACTATTTACAGATTATCATGTCTCGAAATCTAGCAGGAAATTCGTCCTCATAATTGTCTCATAACATCGAAACGAGATTAGAATCTGACAAATCACTCAACTCAAGCTGAAATAAGTTTCACGAATTCAGACATTTAAATACTTTAAAATATGTCCATAAACATTTAAAAAATGTCTGCTTCAGTGTAATTTTTCCACATTTTTTCTAAAAAGAAATATTACTTCCCTTTCATCGGAATAGAAAAAGCTTTTGACATCATGTTTTAAAGAACGATTAAAACTTTTGCTTTTCTGCAAATATATGCCATAATCATCGATAATTTAATAAATATTTTAATTATTTAATAAAATATCGATTATAACTTCAATAAATTTGTGATAATTATACTGCCATGTAACATGAAATGTTTCGTATCAGAATTGAATAACTTTTCATCTTTAAATTATTACTTACTATTAAAAAAATAACTCGCGTAGGAAATTTTTCTAAATTTAAATTACCGGTTCACCATTTTATGTCATTTATTTAGGCATCTTTATTCAGTTTTAATATATATAAAGTTAATATATTTTGCATGAATTCTCTTCAAACAGAAAGATATTAATATTATGTAAAAATAAATTTATCATTTCTTTCTGCCTTCTTTGTTCATATTATATTGAGAATTCTTTATTTTGCCTAACATGTTTGCTAAATATGATATATGATTAACTGTTATTCAAAACATTTTGATCTCAACTTCACCTTCAAAAATAAAATACGATAACACGTGCCTTTTCCTGTTGAAAGCAATAGTATTGTTTGATGTCTGCCTTCATTGTATAAATGAATATGTATCAAACAACAATACGCATTTTCTCTACTAGTAGCAAATGAGAATCTGTTTTGGCACTCTACAATACAGATCGTTTGAACTAAAATGATCTATATTAACTATATATTCTATGATCTATATTCGTTTGAACTAAAATGATCTATATTAGTTCTATATTCTATGATCTATATTCGTTTGAACTAAAAGGATCTATATTAGTTCAAACGTACCTAGGAAATTGGTAATATATATCCCAGCGCAATTATTTTTAAATATTAATTAATAAAAAATTAAATTTTGGTTTGTTTTGAGGTGAGGGAGCAATTTTCGAAAATATTGCTGTACAAAAAATTATTTTTTATTGGGTTTTATAATATAACTAATCATATTTTTAATGATAATTTATTTGTCGAGAAATTCTTTCTTGAATTTTGTCTATTCATTAATTTCTTTTTGGATAATTTTCCACAATACATTTCATTGTTATTGTGAAAATCAAACCTTCGTAATTTTTTAAAATATTTGTTTACGTTATTTTTTTTTATCGATAAAAACTAAAGAAAGATTCTATGTACTATCTATATACATATGATAAATATGAGGAATAAGATTGTAGTGGAGTTTCAGTATCTCGAAAGATGTCCAATTCGAAAAGAATTGTCCAGTTTTAATGACAATTATTATGACGTCATGGAACTTGACATCATTAAAAAGGTTTATTTGCTCAACAAATAGAAACATTGTACAAATCAACCTTGTGGTAGCATTTTGCGCTTAAAAATACTTGGATGAGGGAGTCATCATCATCCAAAGTTTTGTATAAGCGATTTAATTGAAATTCAATACATAATACTTCCTGGTCAGCCAGTTGGTCACCAAGGGCAGCTAGTATTTAATAATGCATCTGTATTCATTTAATTAATAGTTAAAATTTAAATATATATATGGGCTGTCACTGACTTTCAGTAGTTACAAATGATTCCTCCATTTATTGCGGTTAATGAGTTTGTTATTGAACCGCTTGGAGCGCACAAATTCCTCTTCCTTCTGGTGTTACGCCTCCAATGGCATTCAAGGTGTAAGAGGAAGTACCAGCAGCCAATGTAATTACAGTAGTACGGTCCCGAAACTGAAAAACAACTTTTAACAGTGTGTATCGAAAGGGTTAAAAAATCCGGCAAAACGATAATATCTTTTTTCCCAGCGTAATACATTCTAACCACTTTGACCTTGCCTCCTAATGATGGCAAAATAATAGTAGCCAATGCCCAAAGCAGAAAAAGTCCTGCAAGTGGCAGACTTTCATAAAGCAGACATCAGCTATAAAACAATCCCCTTCATCTAGATCTGAGCTGCATAATCGAACTAATTCCACCCTTCTTCCCTACCCTTTAAACCGGAATGGGAAAACACCAAAACAGCACGCACGCTGCTGAAAAAAAGTAGCAAATTTAATTACCAGCTAATAGACATGTACAAACCCGCTGATATCTTTTTCTGTCCACTCCTCTTCCCCCCTTTACCCCTGGAGAATTCGAAACAGTCCCACAGCGATTAGATAAGCTTCGGCTTTCGATGTTAATTGCGGGAACTGTTGGCCTTAATAATGGGCCTTGAAAGTGGAGCTGCAGTGCCAGGCATTGATTTCTATTTCGTTTGAGGGGGGAGAGAGAACTTTTTATTGTTTTGCAATCCCACCCGTCAGTGTCCCTCCCGATCACGATTTCCGTTTGATTCGAATGCTATTCCGTCTCGTTCATTATGAGCAGAAATCGTGATCTCTTAGATGGGAGGGGTGTGGGCTCTCACCACCCTCCGGACAACTCCTAATCAGTTCGAATTAACTTGAAAAGGAAAACCGCGACTGAAGGACCCCAACTTATTTGTCCCGTATAGTTAAAAAGATCAGAGAGCATGTGGCAAGTTTTTTCATGCCCCATTTTTGTGTCACGATTTAATGTCACATTATTATCTTTTGCTAATTAGAGTTCAACTCCAGCCGAATCGATCAGAGAATCTTTGGTTGGTAAAATCTAATTTAAGCTTGATATTATTATCTCTTAGTTGGACTACTTAGAAATTTACTTAGAAATTCTATTATCAGGATTAATAACATTGTAATAAATTTCAAGCCAAGTATGATTTTTTTTCAGATAGTATCAACTTTGGACTATGATAATAATTTAGTAATCTGGCCTGATCTTAGGGACATGCATTTTTCAGCCATTACGAGTTCCGAAGAACAACAATTTAGTTGTTATACGAAGTACAGTTTTAATGCCGGCGTGCTGGCTTAGGGGTAGCTCGTCTTCCTCAAATTCTGGGTGTCCTGGGGTCGAGTCCCGGATCGACCCCAGGACACCCAGTTCTATCTGTTAGGTGTGTGAAAGAGTCCCCCCTGTAAAAAGGTGGTTGTGCAAGCGAGTGTGTGAGAGTCATCTTCATATGAGCTAGAAGTCAGACTTCTGCCCTAGGATCCAGAAGTCTGACTTCTAGCTCTTACTCTCAGAAGCTACTGCACAAGCTTGGCTTAAATCGCTGACTTCTTCCGTCAGCGGGCTTGTCTATGACAAGTGCCATAAGTAACAACAATTTTAGTTCAAACAAGTAGGCAATATATCGGCGAATGGCCAAAGGATGGCTTTGCGTTAAACACAACATCTCAGCTCACCACCAACTGTTGTTATGGGCTAATTTTATTTAACAAAATACAAGCACCAATTTTTAACAAAAGGTTCCCAGTTTTATAAAATGTACTCTTCAATTAAACAATCTTAGTTACGAAGTACAATAGTTAACAAATCATTCGATAAATTGGCTGAATTACAAAGAATGTTTCAAAATTAGAGTTAAAAACTTTTATGAGAGGTAGAGTATATCTAGTATCAATTGCCTAGCAATGCTTTCGCAAAATCGCTTGTCAGACACGATAGATAGCGCTGTACATGCGCAAGATTCCCGAGTGTTCCCTGAGAGATTTTTAATTTTAGCATTCTATAGCTAGATTCACTGATCATATCCAATGACTTCACAACTGTCCACGTCAACAGAAAATGATCAAAATCGATGGCGTAACAATGAAGTCATTACTGACGTCAGCAGATCCAATATGCATAGTTCATGTATAGAAAAAAAAAAAAAGACTTTTTTTTCCCTTTTACTGTGTATTATGCATATCGGTATTTCGATCGATGGCGTCATCAAGATTTTATTACTTTTTTAATAAAATAAGAATATTTTGTCATTCATTTGCTTGTTTTCTTGAGTGTGTGTTTTGTTGAGATTGGCGGGGGGGGGGGAGATATGTATGGATCGAATCTCTTCCTGCAGGAATTTTATTATTGTCTCCGTCAAAGAGTATGGTGCGTTTTGAGTCGAATATGAAGACGTTATTTGCAATTTCAACATGAAATATGCATTTTGGATGTACAACTCCGACGTTTTCTTAATTGGTGATCACATACAATTCAACGTAGATAGCTGTGACGTAATTGGTTAATGATCATCCCTATTTAATGTGGACAGTTGTCAAGTCATCTGTTTTGATCCCTGAAACTTGATATAGAAGGCTAAAATGATAACTGTCTTAGTTTGATCACTGAATCTTTCTATGGGAATCTAAAATGAAAATTCTCTTCGAAAACGTTCGGGAATCCTGAGCATGTGCAATGCCCTCTACCGGATTTGCTGGCGTTTCTTATTCAACATTGCTGTATAATTCTGATATACTCTATCCCTCAAAGCAGTTTGTAACCCTGGTACCGTAACATCTTGTATGAATAGAAAATTCATTAATAATTTCTTAATTTACCTGTTGCTTATCCTTTCCTCGGAAACAAAATAATCTGAACGATAGGCTTTCCATTCTTTGTTGCAGCAACTTCAAATGCTGTTAGATGAACCAAATATTAAATCCATCCCATACATATTGTATAAATGTTCTGGGCCGCGGTGGCCTGGTGGTAAGGTCTCGGCTTGTGAGCCGTAAGGTTTCAGGTTCGAAACCCGATTTCACCGAAGAACCGTTGTGTAAGGGGGCCTGTTGTCAGTTAAATACGTCATGCCAAACGTCCTCCCGCTGGTGTGGTGTGGAGTGGAGAGGGGGGTGCCAGCTCAGGTGTCGTCCTCGTCATCTGACCGGGGTTCAAAATGACGAGTTCCGTCCCAAAATAGCCCTAGTGTTACTTTACAACGGGACGTTAATATAACTAAACTAAACTAAAAAAATCTATAAACATTCTACCTTATAAATTTTTAAAGATTACTATTGTTCCTAAAGATTATTTTTATATAATATGTTTCATTGGCAGTTATTGTAAATCTTATGTGTATATCTCAGTTGTGTTCTTCGAAGATTGAAAGTAAAGGAAAATCTGCTGCTTTAGAAAGAATTTTCACTATAATTTGAAGAAATATAAGAAGATAAATCTATTTTTTGCTACAGAACCACGCATAACCAAACTAGAACATCATTAAAAAAAAAAGTGTTTAAATTTTAAAATGGTGTAAAAATCAGTTTTTTCATCAATAATATTTTGGTCAGCTATAGCAGTGCAACGCCTAAATTGAGGATTAATTCGCTTAATTTTTAATAAACTAAAATTCTAATAAAAAAATTTTAAAAATCCTTGCAAAATGCAAATTTTTACCATCCAAATTATATTTGTTGCTAATTTGATAGCTCTAAGTCAAATAGTTTGACTTGTTGAGAGCCAACATACATACTGTTTACCGTTAATAAAAATTGAGGTAGCTGAAATGGCTCGCTTATAAATAAAAGTGACTTACTAAATTACTGCGACATCTGTATTTTTGAATTAACGGTGAAATTTCACATCATACTGCTCAATTCAGCCAACTAATTCTCATTATATTGATCACAATTCGTCTAACTGATTCACATCGTATTGATCACAATTCTTCCGATTCACATCATATTCATCACATTTCTTTTGATTCATTATGTATTGATCACAATTCTTCTGTCTGATTCGCATCGTATTGATCACAATTTGTCAAACTGATTCACATCGTACTGATCATAGTTCGTCTGATTCTCATCCTGTTGATAGCAATTTGTCTGATTCACATCGTATTGATCACAATTCTTCTAATTGATTTACATTATATTGATCATAATTCGTCAAACTGATTCACATCATATTGATCACAATTCAACTGAATAAAGAAAGTAAATAAGAAGGTTTAATCAAACGATTCCAGAAGGGGAGGGAAAAAAAGCATTCTTCTTCTTAACATAGCATTTCTTTTATTCTTTTCTTTAAAAGCTACCATTATGATTATTGTTTAACCCGCCAGCATGTAACAAAGTAACTCTCACGATTAACAATGATTCGCATCAAACAATGAGGAAGAAAACAGACGCGAGCATTTTGCTTGCCATCCATTTCTGACCACAAATTCTTGAAAAGCATCGGTTTTTCCACATATGGATTTCCTTTATTGCCATAATTCATGAATTTCACTTTAAATGATAGCTTTCTAGGACAACAGTTCAATTTTTCGAGCGATTTAAAAATTCTTCATTTTAAAAAATGGTGAAACTAAAATTATTGTTGTTTTCAAAATTTAGAAATTGATTAATTGTATTCTGTTCTTCTAATTCACCGATTTTAAACTACCAATGAGTCCATTAAATAGAATCCCACAAAAGAAAATTATTTCGGATTTTTCTGACTCTTAATCTTATCTTATGAAAAACTTTCTGTAAAATAAGACAGTACAAATAACTAATATTGTATTTGCATTAGATAATATCTCACAACTTGTCAAATAAGAATGTATTTTCGAAACAGAAAAGTTGTAAGAAAAAAAAATATTTTTTTTATTTTATCTTGAACACTGAGCATTTAAAATAAATGTATCTCATATTTATAAACTAGTGGGGGGCTGGGCTGGTTGGTAGTGCGTTGGATTCGCGTCCCTTGGTTGCGAGTTCAAACCCCATCGGCCGAAGACTACTCTTGTGTGTGTTGGCTGGCGCCCGTATAAATCTGTCGTGGTCACAAAGTCCTCCATGTAGAGAGTAATACCACTGGGGGTACTGGATCAGGGTGATCGTTATTTGATTTAGGTCTAAATTAGGATCTGTGGATGGGTGAATGAAATGCACGAATGAAGTAAAAAGGGTTGTGACGTGTGTGTAGCTAAGTCGTACTCTTGGCCCTAGATGGCGCTACTGAGAAACAAGAAACGCACACTTGGCTTTAAATCACTGACATCTAAAGTCAGTGGGCTTGTCTTTGTCAAGTGCCATTAGAAACAACAATAAACTAGTGGAAGTGTTCTTTCCTTCATTTTCTCGTATTGTAACACAGCAAGTAACATTTTGCTTTACTTTGTAATAAATATTGGGAATAAACATTAATCTTTCAATACATACCTATTCTCTTTCATCATTTGGCTTCAAAATTTGATACAAATCGCAAATTCTAGTATAAACCTAAGGGACTAGTCTCCACAAAACTTTCTCTCATACTCTAATAAAGGTATTATCCTCTACCAACAGCAAAAATATCCATACCCATTCTTACTTATAGAAAGTCTAATCGTTAAATAGATATGAACATATACACTGCCGGATAGACAAACTCCTCATTGATGATCTTCGCTGAAAATTTGATACAGATCTATATCTTTGGTGTTAAAATTACATCTCAAAATAGATTTATCTAGATTGATCCATTCTTACAGACAGCCTAATCGTCGGATAGATATGGAAATAGACACTGTTGGATAGACAAACTCCCGACTGATGATCTTCTTTGATACAAATTTATAGTTTTGGTGTTAAGACTGCATCTGAAATTCGATTTATCTAGATCTATCCGTACTTACAGAAAATCTAATTGTCAAATAGATATGAACATATACACTGCCGGATAGACAAATTCCTCATTGATGATCTTCGTTCAAAATTTGATACAAATCTATATCTTTGGTGTTAAAATTGCATCTCAAAATAGATTTGTCTAGATTGGTCCATTCTTACAGACAGCCTAATCGTCGGATAGATATGAAAATAGACAATTTTAGATAGACAAACTCCTCACTGATGATCTCATTGGATACAAATTTACAATTTTGGTGTTAAGACTGCATCTGAAATTCGATTTATCTAGATCTATCCGTACTTACAGAAAATCTAATTGTCAAATAGATATGAACATATACACTGCTGGATATAGAAACTCCTCACTGATGATCTTCGCTCAAAATTTGATACAAATCTATATCTTTGGTATTAAAATGGCATCTGAAAATAGATTTGTCTAGATTGGTCTATTTTTACAGACAGCCTAATTGTCGGACAGATATGAAAATAGACGTTGCCGGATAGACAAACTCCTCATTGATGACTTTCGTTCAAAATTTGATCAAACATATGTAATTCCATGTTTCAGATTCCAAAAAGTAAAAAGAAAACAGATTTTAGTAAAACTTCCATCGTTCACTGCAAAATCCATAAAACTGAGGAAAATTCATTACAGATGGTATATCTCCGGTAAAAATAGCAAGGCATGCGCAATTTTGTGCTAAAAAAAAGCTAAACTGACAGTTTAAGGTGGTTAATGGTTCTTACAGAAAATCTAATCGTCCACCTCAAAGACAAAGAAAAGAAAATTACGCTTTACTTCTCCTTACTTCCATTGATAAAACTGATACTGCCTTCACAGAGGAATGGAACTTAAGAGGCCAATTTATTGATCCTGCAAGGATCGCGAGTTCAAAGCCTGAAATGACGTAACAGTTTAGTGTAGGAGTAAAACCCAGATTCTTTATAATATCTCTCATTACATCAGTTCACGTTTCATTTACTTTGTCTAGCCATATTATTATAAAAAACAGGTACAGAGCTATGCTTTCCTCGTAGCCTACGAGGAGTCATGTGAGTTATGAATATTATAATTTTATAAATATTATTAGTAGAGCCTTTAAAGACATTTTGTACTGAAGTTCAGCTTAACGACTCAATTTTATGCGAACTACGTCAGTGAGATTTTGGATTGATTTGTTTTTCTTTAAATCACACTTTCCTTAAAACTCAGAGATTGGAAAATTTTCTAATGGCTTTTAATGGCTTTTTTTTTCTGGCATTTTTTTTTATTTGAAGGTGATATTGCATAACTTTGAATGCTTCAGTTGTTATAAACAATTGTAGAATTGTAGAAGTGAAAAACTCTTAATAAAAAATGTCTTAGTTCCAAAATTTACAATAGCTATCGTAATCAATTGTTAGAAATAGCCTTTTTTTTTCATACATCCGTTGGAAATAATCGTTTTTGATATAATCAGTTATTGGAAGAAACTGTTTTACGGATAAATAGTTTTAGAAATAACAGATATATATATATGTATGTAATGATATTTTAAACTCTTAATTTAATCCAAATTAATTTCCAAAACTTTATCTTAATTTAGCCCATCGTAACTTCATTCTTAAATATTCTCTTATTTCTTGATCCAATTCCACTTTCTGTTTAATTAATTCCTTTGTAAAAATAGTGCGCCATCAGTACTACGTATCAAATGAAAGTGATATCTTCTGTACCCTTCAAAAGGTGTCAAAAGTCACCACATTGGCGCCTGGCCAGAAATCCTGTTATATAAGACTAGTGATCATTTGTTCGTCCCTTTTTTGCCTTCTGTGTTTGTGCGGCGCTGTGTCTTCTTGTTAATAATTATGCTTCCTCGAAATGGATATTAAAACGAAATTAAAAATACCAAGTCTTTTCACTGCTTCGAACCTGCATTCTACTTAAACCAAAAATATGTTACATATTATTTAGTCGACAGGATTCAAATAAATGTTATATATATGACCACCTGTTGGAAAATACTGCTTTTCATATAATCAACTGCTAAAAATAATCGTTTTTCATAAATCCCCCCCCCCTTTCCTCCATCAAAAAAAAAGACTCGGCAAATTTTTTGGTTTTAAAAACAACATAATTATTTCATGACATAACATATTATTTAGAAAACAATGCATGTTAATGTCATCTGATTTTCTGTGAATATATTTTTTATTTGAAATGTAAGAAAAAGAAGATTGTCTGTTTTTAAAAAAGAAAATATAATTTTACAATCTTTGCTAATTTATATCTTTTGTATTAATATTACTCAGAAATTTTCTTCTAGAGTTTCAGAAAAAATTAGAAAATAAAACGCGACTAAAAATTTTCATGATTTTATATTTCTAAAGGAAGAACACAGACCCATACACATAGAAATGAAATGAATAGGCAGCGGATATTCAAATACTTATCTCGGCTTTTAACAATGTGTCAAGAATGCAATAGAAATTGTAAAGCAGACATTCAGATACCTATGCCGGATTTTAACAATGTGTCAAGAAAGCAATACAATTTGGTTAGAAAGTCTTTCCGTTATTACCAAAAAGTATTACAAAAGAATCACTGAATATAATATTATGAAATATTTGCTATGGAAGTTCGTGTTTTTGTAATTTTACATTGTACATTTTTTAATTGTAATTTTACACTCAGTTGTTGTCAAAATGGTATCAACGTAGAAAAAAGCCCAATGTGTTCTTTGGTTCCATGAATTTTATGCTCATACTGAAATTTAGTGACGTAAGTAGTTTTATTACTAACTTAATAAACATCTTCATAATATATCGAAATAACTATATGTCAAATTATAATAGTTTTTTTTACAAAAATCTTTTGCAATTGGGGAAAAACCTTGTATGTTTTTTTTAATTATTATTGAATCAAATTATTTTCTAAAATGATTTTGGTGACCGTTATAAATATTGAACTAACAGTTCGTTTTCTTCTTTCAAAAACCGTTGAAATGTTCTCCTCCAAATCCCAGTCTCAAAGGGAATCGGTTCAAGTGGCGATTTGAGTACGAGTGGTGGATTCTGATCTTCAGTCTTTTTTAAATAATTGCTAAAATAATTTTAATGCAAAAAATGTAAGAAAATATTAAGAATTATTTTACTGAAACATTAAAAAAAAGCCTTCCTTAGAATGCTTGGAAATTTTTTAAATTAGATTTATTTATTTTTTAGAATTATTAAAAAGCGTTTAATTAAGACATTTAAGAAACATTTCTTTAAAACATTTAAGAATCATTAAAAATATTTTATTGAAATATTTAAAAATTGCTTCATTAAAACATATAAGAATCGTTAAAAAAATATTTTATAAAAACGCTAGCTGCCTTAAACGACCAACTACTTCGTCGGGAATATGAGTTGTATTTATTTTCAGTTAAATCCCTAATATATAGCTTCGATATATTGATTACCCCAAGAAAAATTTTTAAATATTAATCTGTGGCGGATTTATTTTAGTAGTCTTACACCTGTTCTATTCATTGTGTGAAAGTCAAATGGAGTCAAGTCCCATGGTATGGCAGTGTTATTAAAAATGGAAATGTTAGGTTTATCTATTTCTAATTGTCATGGTGTTGTAACTTCACTTTCTTATTCCTTAAGTAAATCACATAGATGGGAAAAATAATTCATTTTCCTTGGCTTTCAACAACGAAAGAAAAAAAAAGTCAAGCGGTTAAGTATTTGATTAAACAATGAAACTAATTTGAATTTCATTGCAACACTGTTGAAAATTGCACGCAAAAATATTTCAAATATAAACAAAGTCAGAATAAATAAAATATCATTAAAGTAAATTTTTCAAAATTTCAAAATATTATAAAAATCAGTTAGGAACAATAACATTTTTAAGAATTCTCGTGAAAAAAATTTCGTAATTTTGCTTAATTTTTAATTATTTAAAATTTCAAAAACATGAATCTGAGGCGCATATTTCCATCTACCAAAGCATATCTATACTCATTGTGATAGCTCTAGATTTAACAGTTTCCTCTAGAACATCAACATACACACATTCGTCTTTATTATTAACAGAGATAGATATTTAGGAATAATTTAGAAGAATTTAAATAAAGTTTAATATTATAAAATTAAATAAAATTTCATTTTATAGAATATTAATGCATACCGGATTTTTCAGTTTCCAGTGTGTATGCATACAAGTTCTTTGACTTTCATCTACATATACAAACAAAGATGGAGCAAACAAAATTATTCCATTCAAAAAAGTTCTTAACCGCATTTCGGTTATAAAAAAATAATAATTGTAGAGCCTTCGGGCCCACCCCCTTGATTTAGATTCCCATCTTTCCCATTCCGAAAACTGAATCATTCAAGAATTACACCACCATCCTCCACAGTGTCTTTCTCTTTGGCGACGCAGGGTTGCCAGGATCACCGTTACTGAGGTCATCCCGCCCTCGCCTCGTCGTGGCGGAACTGATTGTCCTCGAGCACGGACGGAGGTCAAGGGTCGAGCCGATCACGCGAGGGGACCGGTCCTCTCTTCCGGACAGTTTTGATGTCGCGATCTCTTATCGATAAGGCTGGCTGGACGAGTGACGTGAGTCGTGACCGACTCGCCTTTTCTCCTGCTTTCGTGTAAGCAGGCTTTTTTACGATTGGGTCGGCGGGCTTTGAAGCCGGGCCTCGTTACTTAATCGATTAAGCAAGTGGAATTTCGTTTTATTCTTTTGCCAAGTTGGCGGTGAAAGATCTGGCGACAAGGAATTTTGATAACAATTATCTATTATAAGTACGGTATAGCTCTAAAAGCATATATTGTCGAATTCTGGCATAAAATTCCACAATATACAGGTGCAGGTTTCTTTTTCAGTGAGATTGGAGTATTGAATATGGAGAGGGGTTTCAATACACATTTTTTAAAAATAAAATACCAAAGTTTACTCTCTCGTATACGAAATATATTTGATTTTCCAAGTTGACGGTGAAAGATCTGGCGACAGGGAATTTTGATAACAATGATCGGTACAGCTCCAAAAACACATATTGTCGAATTTCGGTTCAAAATGCGATGAATTAATTTAGCTGGCAACATAATGGTGCATGCCTCTTTTTTTAGTGATATTTCTATCTTTTTTTTTTTTTTTTTTTTTTTTTGGTGCGCCAGTAATTTTGGGTCGTGTTGACAGAGAATTCTATACTCAATTTCATATAAAATAGGGATGTTTACTTTTTACTTTATCGTATAGAAAATATACAATATTTGCCAAGTTGGCAGTGAAAGATACGGCGACAGGGAATTTTGATAAACAATTATCTATTATAAGTACAGTACAGCTCCAAAAACACTTATTGTCGAATTTTGGTTGAAAATGTGATGAAATAATTTAGCTGACAATATAATGGTGCAGGCCCCCTTTTTAGTGAGATTTCTGTCTTTTTTGGTATGCTAGTAATTTCCGGTAGTTTTGACAGAGAATCATATACTTATTTTCATATAAAATAGCGATGTTTAATTTTTCTTTTCTCGTATAGAAAATATAAAATATTTGCCAAGTTGGCGGTGAAAGATCTGGCGACAGGGAATTATAAGTACGGTATTCTATTATAAGTATGGTACAGCTCCAAAATCTTATATTGTTGAATTTTGAACCAAAATGTAAAGGTTCAGGTCTCCTTTTCAGTATGATTTCTATAATTTTGGCTGTAATTTTAGTTAATATTGATAGAGATTTCAATACTCATTTTTATATAAAAAAGCATTGTTTACTTTTTACTTTCTTGTACACGAAATAGACAGAATTTGTCAATTTGGCGGTGAAAGATCTGGCAACAGGGAATTTAATCATAAAATAATTATCTATTATGAATATGATACCGCTCCAAAATATCAAATTGTCCAATTTTTATTCAAAATGAGATGAAATAATTTACCTAGGAACATGAAGGTGTAGGCTATTTTCAAGTGAAATTTCTAATTATTTTGGTGCACTAGTAATTTCAGACAATATTGGTAGAGTTTTCAATATCCATTTGTATACTAAAAAGTAGTGTTTACTTTTTTACTTTTTCACATATGAAGTGTACTAAAAATTCAACTAATCTCCATATTTCAGACCATCTTGAATCTAAAAGCGCACTTTTGGCACTATGCATGCGCACACAAGAACTCAAAAAATAGTTTTGAGACAGACAAAGGAAATTTTATCTGTTGTCTTTATAAGAAAATTCGTAAATTTGTATCAAATTTTGAACGAAATCCATTTGGAGGCCATCTATTCGTCTAATCGAGTGAACACGCTAACTACAAAACATCAAGAGCTAGATGACTGGAACTTGGTACACAGGCTTAACATTTAAAATGCAGATCCGTAAAAATATTTCAACAAAATCCGTTAACTATTTATCAGCTTTTGGTTTATACATCCACATGGATATGAACAGGATAACTCAAAACTAGACAAATTATTAAATTTAGTATTATATATATTTAATGATATTTTAATATCTAATTTAATCCAAATTAATTTCCTAAATCTTTTGCTTAATTCAGCCTATGTCGGGGTCAGTTTAAAATATCCTCTTAAATAATTCACTCTCATTCCACTTTTAATTGACTTGAAGCTGCGTAAAAATTACAGCGCCATCGGTTGCCCTTGCCAAGATGAAAACGACTATTCAATTGACACGTGGCCGGAAATCCCATGTTATATAAGACTAGTAATCAATTGTTTCGTCCCTTCCTTACTTCTGCTTTTGTGCCGCACTGTGACGGACGTGCCTTGTCCGCGTCTCTGCTTGTAAATAATTATGCCTTCCAGGATGGATTAAAATGAATTTTAAAATGTAAAATGTCTCTTCAATGTCTTCCAACTGTATTCTGCTTCAAACAAAATAAGCTTATATATACTTTTAAAATTATTATTGCGCAAAAACAAATTTTATGCAGGTTCAAAATTATAAAAATTGTCTTTTTTATGATATGAATTTAATAGTCATAGAATTTTTTTCCTAATTTTTGGGAATTTTTTATTTATTTGTTAACTTATTTTGGTCCAATTTCCAACAATAGATTACATTATTACTCTGAAACTCGACATGTTTTAGAGAATATTGAGAAGATTTGAAGGATAACACTCATCCTCGTTATAAATTATTGAGCAACATACAATGATGACCATAGCACTTTTGGAAAAATAATATTCTAGAGCATTCTAGTTCATATTTCTATCTTTCTAGAAATTTATAATAGCATACTAGTTTTCTAGAAAATTAATGTGAAAAATATAAAAGAGCAAATACAGCAATTCAGCTTTGGGATTATATATAGTACCTAATATCTTAGAGGTTACTATTTGTTATTTACACCAAAGAAACATGTATGCGCGACGCATTGCAAAAGAATGTGAAATAAATAAATAGAATATTTGTTACTTAGCTTTCAATAAAGGGAGAAATGCAAGCAAATAAAGGAATTTGTGGAAATAATTTAAGCTACATTGTGTTAATAAATAGTGTTGCAAATACTACATAAAATGTTTTTGTTTTTTTAAATAACACATTTCAGATGTTCAACCCAAATAAACTGGTATAAAAAGGTTTTATATATATACATATTATGAAAATGAAAAAATATCGTTTGTATAAGAAGGGTGCCCACAATTATCTAATGAAAAATAGAAATTTTGTTGTATTTTTAACTAATATAAATTATTATTAAAATTTCAAAATTTCACTTAGTGCACATTCTAAAAATTTACTGTATATCTATATCATGTTTGTGCTCTAGATTCAATCGCCTGCCCTATAATACACCAACACATACATTAATCGCACATTAATTACATACATCAATTGCACATACATTAATTACACATACATTAATTACAAGTTAATCATTTTTATTGTTAATCGAAATCGCGGTGTTATGAATAATTTTATTCCAATTGAGAGAAATTAAACAGATTATTTTGTTTATTACAGTAGTAAATTCATTTTTCCTTTCTTTATTACTTTGACGTATATGTAGTATAGAGAAAATATAGTACTCATAAAAAAATTCGAACTCTAGATTTTGACGAATCTCCATGTTTTAGACCACCCCGAGCTTGAAAAAAAAACATTTTTGAAAAATGTCCGTCTGTCTGTGACAAAGATAACTTAAAAACGCTTTCAGATAGACAATTGAAATTTGATATATGGTTTTTACATCAAATTTGAAGATATCTATCAAATTTTGAGTAAAATCTATTGGGAGGAAGTCAGTCTGTCTGGGTGTTCGATTACAAGTTAACACGATAATTACAAAGCGAAGAGAGCTAGATCGATAAGATTCAGACATAGATTTAACATCTATATTGTCAAATTGTGGGCCAAATCGAACTACTAGTTGACTGTCTACGGATCTGTACTTTCAGAAACTAATAAAGGCGATGATTCAAAACCGCAGTGACTTAAATAAATCAAATTTGGTATGACATTTTGTGACTACACGTGCAGTTTTCTGTCAAATTTTTGTACCAACAGGTTGAGAAATACGTGTCTAATACATAAATCTGACTTTTGGATATTATTAACACATGCCAGGAATTAATCGCCAAATAACTCGCCAAGGATGGCTTGATAGATTCAATAAAAATTCTAAATTCACGCCAAAAGTTAATATTTCGACTATTAATTGCATGCCAGGGATTGATCGCCAAATAACTCGCCAAGGATGGAGTGATAAATTCAATAAAAATTCTAAATTTCACGCCAAAAGTTAACATTTCGTAATTGGTGTGCGCCAATGCCATGTAAGGTGTTCTCTGGCATGGCAAGTTTATTAGAGTGTAGGCGAGAAAGTCTTGGGGTGACCAGTCTCGCTGTTTGGAAGGAGAGTCACAAGGAAATGCTCATTTTGTGATTATCAAAATGCAAATTTTGATTATACTGGTTTGATTGTAGAATTATTTGTTTTGAATTTTAATGAAATCTTAATTGATTGAATTTATATCCTACAAATTTTCTTTTAAAATTTTTACATATCATTTTAAATATCTTCAATCTGTTTTGAAGATAAGATCACTTTTCACCACTGAAATGTATAAGACTAAATGGAATTAAGGAACTGGGACGAATTAAGGATAATGATGAATGAAAGTTTAAAATTTTGAAGAGATTACTGTGTATTTGTTTTTAAAATCTTGTTCATAAACATGTATTTTACAAAAATACTATTGGAATATTTTATAGCATCAATATTAAACTTTTTAGTACAATTTATTTCAGATTTATCAGCAACTTTTAATACTTATCTTAAAAAAACAAATAAAAAATAGTGGATATTATTCCATGAATGATAAAAGACAATTACAGAGTTCAAATAGTATTGGCAATTCAAATCAGATGCAGGAAAAGAATCACGTTAAACTCATGGTAATATTTTATCTTAAAGACAAATACTTGAGAATACATAATTATTTACCCAATTTGGAGATAAGCTATTATAGCATTTATTTATCGCATTGGAGCATCAGGCCAAAGAACGATAGTGAATTTAAAAAAAGGCTTCCTAAGAGACCTTGTTTGACTTTTGAATCTTACAAAGTATTTAAAAGCTATAGATAATTTATGTATAAAAAAGCTTTATACTTATCCAGTTTTGTCTATTTTTGAATGAGATAGAAAATCCTTGTATTAAGAGAATATTTTTTTCCTGTTTTGGTCGTTGTAATTAGTTTTAATATTTTCTTTTATAGAACAGCCAATAATTAATATAAAAATACGTTTTATATTATTTAACTAATTTTACCATTTTCGAAAATGGCATTTTATCTTTGTATTAATGGGAGGAATTTTTTTATTTTAATTTATAATGATTAATTTTCAATATTTTCTTGTATTCATATGCAAGCACTTTTTCCAAACTTTTGTAAATCTAATCATCTAAACACAAGGCTGATGTTTTGTTGATTTATTTACAATACCTCCATTTTAATTATGACAAAACATAAAATCTTACAAGTAATTTCTTCGGGTAATTTCCTTACAAGTAATTTAAAAACATAGAAGTAATTTCCTTCGTGTAAAAATAATGAGAATGTAAATGAAAATTATATATTTAGAGGAAATATTCTATTCGGTATCGAGAAATAAATGTTTTCTCTATGAAATTTTATAGAATGTTTGAACGAAATTCCACACTAAGACTATTTCCTGAAAATAACTTAATAATGATTAGAAATTAACCCTCTCTCTCTCTCTCTCTCTTTATATATATATATATATATATATATATATATATATATATATATATATATATATATATATATATATATATATATAGGTGTGTGTGTGTGTAAAGATATTTTAAAATTTAATTTAATCCTAATTAATTTCCTAATTTTTATCTTAATTCAGCCCATATAAACTTCATTCTAAAATTTTCACTTATTTCCTGATTCAATTCCACCTTTTTTATTTAATTAATGCAACAAAATCTTTGTAAAATTGCTGACATCGACAAGTTCCCACACTCCTAGTGAAGGGATAAAAATTTGTCAATCTATCACATTCTTTTAAAAGATCCCTATAATTCCTTTATTTAAATCGTACTTAAATCGACACGTGTAAAAAAGTATATATATATAATTTCAATAATTGGTAACCAATGCATTAAGTAACCTTAATAAGTAAATATATGATGTTTAATGGAGGTAAATAAAACTAATATATTTTATTCATATTTTTATTTGACACAATTTGTTTATGTTTGTAAAAATGAAACTTTATACTCACACTCCAATGTGTTAAAAGTTATATATGTTTTTTATAATTGTGCACTTTTTTGTGTATATAAAGAATTTTTATATAATTGAGTATTTTTTTTATTAAAAATACACTATTCTAATCATTAACTACATTGAATTTTGAGTATCTATCCGTAACGCTACTTGATGATGAGTGTGTGGAAAATAGGTATTAAGAACAAATTAAATGGGCCGGAAAAGCCTGATTGATTGGGTGTTGGACTCACATCCCTTCGGTTGTGGGTTCGCACCCCGCCGGCCGAAGACTCTTCATGTGTGGTGGTGGCTGGCGCACTCATAAATCTATTGTGGTCACAAAGTCTTCCGTGTTGAGAGTATTACCACTGGGGGTACTGGTTCAGAGGTGATAGTTCTCCGATTCGGGTCTAAATTGCGATGTGTGAATAAAATGCATGAATGAAGTCCGCCCCGTAAAAAGAGTTGTGACATGTACGTAGCTAAGTCGTACTCCTGGCCCTAGTTGGCGCCTGTAAAAAAACTGTAAAAAAAACTAGAGACGCTCACTCGGCTTAAATCGCTGACAGATAACTGTCAGCGGGCTTGTAAAGTGCCATAAGTCACAACACAACACAAGAACAAATTAAAAAGTACAAAATAGTTGCAATCTATATGGACTAATAAAAAAAAACTGTTTTCAGTTAATTTCTGAGGAATGTCTTCAAAAGCATTTCCATTTTAAAATAATCTGTTTCTTTGGAAGGAGGGGTGAAATAGGAGGATGACTCTCAAATAGTTTGGGGGAGGGGACTGTTAAATGGGGATTAAAATTTTTATCTTGAAATATGTGTAGAGAGTTGCGTGAAAAAATAGTAATGTAATCCAACTGATAAACAAAGGCATAAGCTTCTTAATGTTACTTTATTTTTATTCATTTATCATGTTATTTTGGGGTTTTTTTTATTTATGTGTTATTTTGTTATTCATTTATTGCTGCTAAAATATTATGACAAAATAAATCAACACAATCGGATTTTTAAGATTATATATTATTTAAGATTAAATGATATTAATAATTACTTTGCTTAAATTATTTATGCTAAGCTAATTTATTTGAAAATGATAGCTTCCTAAAAATTACTTAATTCAATACTATATGATATTCTTTTGTTAAAAAGAGGTTATTATAATATACGCATGATTAAATATAAAGAGTGCATAAAGTATTAAAAAAATTTGTCTTAGGATTAATTTCCTTTTATTAATTTTATTAATTAACTCTTAAATAAAAATTTATTAAAAATTAGTCTAGTTTAAATTATTTATTTTAAAACGTTGTATCTTTAAAATAAACATACACAGTCAGTAGATATTTGCATCAATTAGTTATTAATTCTTTTAAAAACTACTTGAAAAATGTCAAAAATGTATCATTTAGAAATATTTGGTTTGTCTCAAATCGATTTATTTATAAATGATAATTAAAAATAAGAATTCACAAAAAAATAGACCTATTTTAAATGGGGAATCACCACATTCTTCTCATTTTGCTTTTTTAAAATCCATCGGTTTTACCTAATATATTTAAAATATTTTTTAACTGATTTTTTATTGATTTTTTTGTACATATTAGCTTTACCCTTTTCAATAAATTCCATTTAGTTTGGAGCAACATGGTCTATTTTACAATTCTTGAGCTAAAAAATCCAAGAAAACTCCAAGAAAACAGAATAATTGCAAATCGGATTAGAAGAACCGCTTCTAGAACATCTGCAAGAAAAAAAATTAATTAAAATTTTAAATTAAAACAAGATTTTTTATTGTTGTTACAACCTGGTATTCCAAAAAGAGAAAAACAAACGAGTAACAGTTCAATATAATCAAAAGAAAATTTACATCCTTTCTGTAAAACTCTTTATGTGTTCAAAATTTCTCAGTGTATCTTTAAGGCTCTTAACATTATAATATTTTAGAGCCATTTCCTCCCCCCCCCCATCAAATTTATATTGAATTTACGCCCTTTCCTTCAATCTGAGAATTTTCGAATGTTATGTAGGTAAGATCAAAATATTTTTCCAAAAGTTACTTGTGATTCATTATTTTTGGGAACACAATAGTTAAATGTAAACTCGAATTCGATTTCTGTTTTTTTTTCTTCCTATTTTGGTTCTGCTTTCTGGGAATACCCTGTTTAAAATACCCGAGAAAGTGTTGATTTAGGAAATCAGAACAAATAATATGAGATTGCATCAAAAATTTTTCACTAACTGCGAGGTCAGTTTGAATAGTTTGTTGCTCTAGAGTATTGTTCATTATCCCTTTTTATTTATCTTAATGATATTCCTCTGATTTTAAAAGAATTAAATAAAAACTATAGAATTCCCTGATTGAAAGAATATGTCAATATTATTTCAATACACGATGCTATTTCAATACAATGACACAATATTACGATGATGATACAATATAATTCCAATACAGTTCAATATACGATATTCAGTCAATATTTCAACAGAGATCATTATAATCTTCTCGAGAAGTTCAAAGTAACGAAATAATTTGCACGTATCAATATGCCTAACTCAATAGTCGCAACTTTCCACTGAAATTTCAAAGTAAAGGAACCATTTCAATGTATCGAGTTGTCCAGCTCAACATTCGTAATCTTCTTCGGAAATTACAAAATAATGACATCATTTAAACGTATCAGTATATTCAGTTCAATAATCTTCAATATACATACTTCTAGGACATGTTAAAATAACAGAACAACAGAATAGTTTGAAAAAATTTAGTCTTTAATGCCAGCAATCTATATACTGTATAATAAATTTTATATTTCGAACATTTAATTTCATGGTATTTTTTCCAATCATCACGAAAAATTTTTCGTGTTATTTGTCGATGATTCAATCATTCATAGTCTGCTACGGACTTTTGAATGGAGTAATTACTGACTATTAAGATAAGTAAGTAACATTTGTGGAAGTGTTTTCCCTCAAAAATGTTGTGTATTAAAAATTATGGAAAATTTTTTGTTCCGTTCTTCGTATATTTATTGATTATGGAGTGTTTTGTGTTTATTTTCTCATAGTTTTATAAATTGAAGAGCATTTTATGCTTAGATTCTCGTATATTTAAAATTATGTACTTAATTTCTCATACTGTGAAGTGAATTGAAAATGCATATTGGAACTTTTCAATTATCAATTTACATCCCAATCACTCATAGTTTTTCGAATGGAGCTATTACTGACTATTAAGATATAAAAGTAGCATTTGTGGAAGTGTTTTCCTCAAAAATTTCGTATATTAAAGATTATGGAATATTTTTAGTTCCGTTTCTCGCATGTTTGTTAATTATGAAGGATCTTCTATTTAGATTCTCATAGTTTTATAACTTTTGGAGCATTTTATAATGTATAAAATGCTCCACAATTCATATCTCGTATTGTTTTACATATGTGCTTAGTTTTTCGCATAGTGAAGTGCCTCAAGAATGCTTATTGAATCTCGTTCTTTACAAATTTGAATTCCAATTGAATCCAAATTTTGAAGCAAGTCAACAAATTTGGTGGCAGCACTACTTGTCAAATTTCATTTAAACATTTCATTTCATTCAATAAATTATGGAGTGTTTTGCAATTATTCTCACATAGTTTTATAAATTATGGAGCAAGCATTTTATAATGTATAAAATGGTCCGCAATTTATATCCTAGTATTTTTACATATTATGTACTTAGTCTCTGGTATAGTGAAGGACATCGAGAATGCATATTGGAATTTTTCCCTTATTAATTTGCTTGTCAAATTTTATTTATCTGCACTTTATTTTTGCATTATCGTGTTCATATATACATGGATAAGTACGGACTAAAAATCTTTTTTTTTTGTCGTGTGACTATTTTAAGCCAAATTTTTGCGCAGTAGATTCTGAGGGTAAAGACCCCTGAGCACCCGAGGGCAGAAGTCTGACTTTTAGCTCAAATGAAGATAGCACACACACACCACACTCGCTTGCACAACCCCTTTATACAGGGGGGCTCATTCATGCACCTCACAGAGAGAACACAAGGAAGAAAACAACCATGCCCGGACCAGAACTCGAACCCGGAACGCCTAGATCACGGGGAAGACGCGCTACCCCTAGGCCAGGACGCCGACCTAAAAATCATTATTTCAAGAATATAAATTTAATTTTTAAAGTTAATTGCTAGAGTTTAGAGTTCTGTATTTTTTCTATATTCAATTTTTCTGTATTAACAACTTTTTTTTGTAATTTCTGCGTGAATTCATTAAACAGAACTCTAAGAACCCATCTCTCAGATCATCTGTTTCCAGATCAGATTAGAGGCAGATAAAAAGACGAATACTCTTGTTTGTTTACATAGCAACACAGGAAGTCGGCTTTCACAGGGCTTTGCCAAATATTAGCACAGAATGTGTAAACAAACATCACCGTAGGTTAAGACGAAACGCAATCTCAGGATTGGAGATAACCGGCAAAAACATCCACAAATTTTATATCAAACTATTCGAGGCTCACACTTTTATCTTCAAAAAGCTTAGAAGTTTATAAGCCCGCATATTTCTATATCAGAACTAAAATTTAAAAATTTTCTCCATAAAATAAATGAGATATTTCGCAACAATTTGATTTATCAAGATGTTGCTATTATAGGTAACAGTATAGAGAAAATTAAAACGTGTATAACTATAAGCTATTAAATATGATGTTAATGTTTTTTATAATAGTTAACGCAATTAAATAGAACCATATGATTAATCTGAAAACAAAAATTTATTTGTTCGAATGTTCACTATTGGGCCAGTATTGTGAATTAATAAGAGCAGCAAATAGTTTTAATTGTGTGCAGATTTATCATAACCCTCGGGCCTAAATCTATTCTTAATATTTTCTCATTCCATTTGTGTATCTCAAGAAAATTTAATCTTAAATACCATTTATCGATCTTCTGCAAAATAAAAGTCTAAATTTAAACAGTTTTCTTTATCACATGGCTCATTATATTCCCCTAAATAAGACGCACATAAAGAAATATTACGTCGCTAGTAGTATGCTAGCAGCTTGGGAAGAGTTGCCAATGAATATGAGGATTTCAGGTCTTTTATCGCCAACTATGGGAAAAAATAACCAAAATCTCCTGATTCTTTGCTAAATGTCTTCTGATGGCTAATGTGTAGCACAGTTGTGGAGTTATTCATTTTTGTGATTCATTTCGACAACGCCAAGAAAGTCTAAAAAACCGATGCAGAAATATACCATTTTGATAAGGTACCATTTGACAACTTTTGGTATCTTGTATTGTAACGATGTATTGTGATTACAATAACAACATTACTGGGGTCTTACAATGATTGTAAATACACAACACCGTTCATAGTGTTGTGGATTTTCATGATGACAAACACCATGAATGTCTACGGCACCACAAAGAAAATATATCATTTTAGGGCCTTTAAGCCTTCGATATCTTTTTGTAAAAAAAGTATTTTTTGGTTGTAATAACAGCAGGTACAGTAATCTACTAAGGCCTTGAAATAAAAATTGAACAAGTATCATTCTATTTGGCACACATTGTAAATCCAATTATCATAAACAGGGTTTACTGTGGTAGAATGTTTATTGTGAAGACGTCTCGGCATTGTGCTTCAGCAAGAATATATATTTTTTTCTTTTTTAATTAAAATCTTCAATCAAATTTAAATTCACTGTGATTCTAATGAGATTATAAAGATCTCATCAGAATCTGATGGTATTCCGATAGTTTTATTCCGTTGCTCTCTGTTCAGCTTTAAGATAATAACTGAAACCAAGAAATTATTAAAATATAAATTCTGACAGACATTAAGAATTATGATAATTTTTTCAATAATCTGCATTGAAAAATGTAAAAACGGATGGCAGAAATGAATGTAATCAGAATATTTGTCATTTTATCATGAGATGCGTCATCTCTATAATACCACAATATATCATTTTTAAATCCAAATTTTCACTAGCATATTCGCGACCGGCTACTGCAAGGATTGAATCTAAACCACAAAATTATACGTATAAATGCAGCAATTCGTCACATTTTCTTAAAATATTTTTTCGATTCCTATCGAAAATGACGCGGCGAAAGTCTCAGCAGGGGTCACTATTCGTGTGTCCTTTAATCTGCAACGCCAAGACACCCTTAAGTACCATCCTTTAACTGTAGAGGGAGAGGTTGAGATTGAATAAACGATAAAGAAAGAAGGGGGTAGGGGGAGTTTCAGATATGCCGAGGCCAATCAAAGTCCGTTCTTCCGTTACAAATTTGTACTCCCCAGCATCAAACCGAAAAAAGCAGAATAAAGAAAGCAAGGAGAAATGTCAAATTACCTTTTTATCGCAACTGAAGATCCAGGGCCACGGGACTTAGGCCGCTTCTTCCCCGAACGCAGCCGCATAGTTTGTCCCCAGTCATGCAAGGATGTGACGTGCCCATTACGGGCCCTTATACCCGTTCCGCATGGCTGGGCCCGAGCCCAATTTCAGGCGCTGACCTCTGCGAGCAGCGGGGTGCTTTCGTTTGCATACCAGCCCGACACTCGTGAGACCCGAAGATTTTCTCCGAAATCTGTAAGAGAGTACCTTCTCTCTCAGTCATAATCTCGGGGCAATAAATTCGGTTCAACCTCGTGGGATCTGGAAGAGGTATCATATACACCGGCTGTAACTTTTCGGAGAGAAATGCTCACTTAAGCCAGTCCAACGGCACGCATATAATCACCGAATAAAGCGCACGCACAGTTCACGAGGAATTCTTTGAGTGATATCTGAGTGATGGAGATAGACATAGCTGATATATTTCTTCTGCGTGATCTTCCAAGATTGGAACTTCGCTTGATCTTCTGGTGCTAGAGTTCACTAGCTTTACTGAATCTGGGGTCTTAAACTTACTATTTTTTTTCTCTCGCCATCCCATTTACCTTAGAAATCACTTCTGATTAATTTTTTCGTGATCACACGTGAACAAATAAGTAGAAAATAAAGGATTAATTGGATATAACTACACCGGTAGAAACCATGGTAATATCGGAAAGTCAGCGTAAAGTTCGCAATGAATTCTTGAATAATAACCAAGTAATACATATATATGTACTACGTATATATTTATTTTGTATAATTCGCCAAATTGTGACTTCATTTGATACTCCGGCGCTTGCGTTCACTAATTTTGATTAAACCGGGATCTTGCATTTTTCACTCAAGTTCATTTTACTTGGAAAAAAAGAATCTTCCGAAATTCCATTCCTCAGTATCTCTCTCGAGACCCCAAATGAACATATAAGCAAGAAAATAAAACATTAATTGGATTGAATGTAACGACGGAAATTGAACTCAGAATTCATGATGAGTTCTTGAGTGATATCTGAGTGATGTAGATATATATATAGCTGATGTATTTCTTCTGCGTGATCTTCCAGGATTGGGATTTTGCATGATATTCTGGCGATAGTCCTACTAAGACATGGATCTTAAACTTATATATATATATATATATTTTCGCTTGCAATCCCATTTAACAAAGAAATCTTCTTCTGATTAATTTTTTCGTGATCACTCGTGAACAAATAAGTAGAAAATAAAGGATTAATTGGATATAACTACACCGGTAGAAACCATGGTAATATCGGAAACTGAGCGTAAAGTTTGTAATGAATTCTTGAATGATAACCAAGTAATACATATATATACCACGTATATATTTCTTTTGTATGATCCTCTAAAATTGTGACTTGGGCACTTGATTCACTATTTTTGATTAAACCGGGATCTTACTTTCCACTCGCGTCCATTTTACTTGAAAAAAAAAAAAATCTTTCAAAATTCCATTTCTCAACATTTTTCTCGAGACTGCACATATTACATGTAAACAAGAAAATAAAAGATTCATTGGATCCATTGTAACAAGGGAAGCTGAATGCAGAGTTCACGAGAAATTCTTGAATGATAACTGAGTGATATAACTATGGTTAAATGATATATTTTTTTCTGCGTGATCTTCTAACTCTGCAGCTTCGCTTGATTTTCAAGTATCGGAATTATCTAGTTAATTGAAACTGTAATCTTATTATTATTTTTCTCAATCTCGATTCTATTTCAAAAGTTCTTCTATATAATTCCACTCAGAATAATTTTAAAGGATCGAGAACGTACATATAAACATAAAAAAATAGTCGAAAAAAAAGCATTACTTGGGCACAGTTATACTATTAGGTTGATCATTTTGAGATGAACATTCATTGTTGTAGTGTATATTTTTCTACTATCCAAGACACAAATTGTTTAAACTTAAACATTTAATATCGTAACAGAACATCATATTATCCAGTTACGTTCTTTATATCTTGTAAAGATTTTCCCTACCTCAAAAAAGAACACACACTTCAAACTGGGGTAGAATCTCTATTATTCTTTCAAAAATGGAATTTCGGGGAATAAAGCATACATTTTCTTGCTTTTTATATTGATGGCAAGAGGTGTTACGGTTACAGACGATTGTAGATACTGATATTTTTCTGCACACCAGAACTGAAAAACTGGCCCATTCTAAACATTTGTCGAAGGTCCCATATTATCAAGATAAGCCATTTTTTTCTTGTAAAGGCTTTCTCCATCTCAGAATTGGGACAACCCTCCTAACTAGAGTTGGATAGACGAAATCACTAATTATCCTTTCAAAAACGGAATTTTGAAAGCAAGAAAATAAAGGCTCTTTAAAATAGAGCCTTTATTTTCTTGCTTTTTAAGCCACTGAAATACGAAGTCAGTTAACCGCCAGAGGTATTAGTATTCTTGAAGTTTTTCGTCTATAATTATCTGAAATATTATCATACAAAAATTATTTATACAGTATATTAAAATTCAAAAAAAAATATTATTTTAATTATACGAATCTAGTTGTTTGCCTGTTTTTAACTTTTTTATTCTTCCTTTAATTTTTTCTAAATTAAATTAATTTTCAAAAATAGGCAAAGAATAGTGCTATAAAATATTATTAAAATATTTATAACTATTTTAATAATATTTTTTGCAGTGAAATTCATATCGTTACTATTATTTATACCAATATTTATTTACGTGTTTTTTGTCCATTATGGAAAACTTAAGTCTTGTTTAAAAGCGATTTTACTTCCATTCTTTTATGCATCCTCAGTTTTTCGATGAAGCATTTTTAAATGAAATTTTTGAAGTATGTTTGGTAATATGGGTAAACTTGATTATTGTTATTAATCTTTAGTTCATTTTATTAGTATGAATTTATTCAGTTGGATGTAAAATATACGGGGCTACTTTAATGTCATTCTGTCACAAGTAGGGACGTTCAAGTTCATAACAGTGCCGGTGTAAAGCCACAAAAAAAAATCTGCCAAAATTTGAAATTTAAAATAATTCTATAGAGGAACCATAGATCTCAAATTATATATAAAATTTTCTATTGGAATAAAGCAAAATTAATATTCCCAATAAACAAGCCAATCGCAAAAAGAGTCTAATACACTAATAAAGTCTTGATGTTTAAAGATTTTATTTATAATTACCTAATTTCAGTCATTAATATATTTCGTTATTCATCATTGCGATTATTACTAAATTCCTGTAATCAATTTTTTTTTCATAAATCACAACCAGATGGTGTTTATCATTTGGAATCAAAATTTAATTAAAACTGATATATTAACTACTAGCCGCCTTTGGCGACCAGCCGGTTTGCCAATCTTAATGCACGTTAAAATTTTAATAATTAAATATTTTATAGGACTCCCATTTTAATTGCTTCTTCATAAAATATTTTAAAACTTCAAATTTTAATAGTCATATAATTCACTCATAATATTATAAAGGCCTTCAGCCATAACGTAATATGTATGTTTCTAATTTTCTACTAGCTCCCGTAGAATTTATGCTTTAAATTAAAGTGGAAATGATTAAACTGCAATAAATATAATAATATTTTTTTTACTGAAGAAACGAAGCATTTTTTTAAAAATATGAGTACTGAAAACAGAGTCGCTGAGTATTTAAACCTTATGGACACTAAAGAATATTTTTCTTAATTTATATGATATCTCAAGAAATTTTCAACAAAATTTTCTCAGATTCATCATGAACAGGTGGATTCATTGACAATGTTTTGTTTTAAATGCATCAAACACTAAAAAAATAAACAGAATCGTATAAAATAATCTGTGAAAAACATATGAAGCCTTCACAACCAAGTCCGTATCCGTTGTCAACAATCAGAACACAATGCGCATGCGTGAATTTTTCTATGCCAGTTGGGGTAACGCTATGCAGATTAGAAATTTTTAATTTCCTTTATTTTGTTTTATTTTAATTCAAAAGTACTTCAGAATGAATACTATTACCTCAGTTCTGAAATATTGTATTATCTTCAACAATAAATACCACTTCAAAATTTCGAAATCTTAATCGGCAAGGAATTTATTATAGAGATGACGTATGTTAAATAAACACATATTGACGCTAAATAAATAAAAAAATTCAATCATTTTCTCAGAAAGAAAACATGTATTTAGTATTCTGATCTTATCCTAAAGAAGGTGTCAGATAGTCCATGCTTATGTCCATTTCAAAAAGTCATTCGCATTCATGACTCCTGTGTAATCCAATAATGTTAGGTTTCACAGCAGATGTTATCACTCTAACCACGATGTCTATTTTCTTTGCGGTTTCCGATGAGGTTGATAAATTAACCACCAACCTTCATCCCTACAAACGGCGGCGGATTTCTTTCATGAGTAAATGGACATTTTTTTCAAGAATAGTTCATCATCTTCATTTTTATTTTATATTATTTTCCCCCTCTTCATACACGAAGTATGCAAAAAGAAAATATATTTTTTTTTTAATGTCAACTTGCGATTCTGATTAGTTTCCAAAATCCAGAACTCTGAGTTCTAAAATCCCATTTTTGAAACTATGTCTGTCTATGAGCCCAATGACTCAAAAACGAATCGAGCTAGAAGGATGAAATTTGGTCTAAAGTCTTTAAGTCAAAATCTAACTCGTTGGTCGGCGTTTATCAGACAGAAACGTAACAAAATTGATGATGTAATATTGTTACGAACCTGTGATGCGGCTTCCCAGCATAGCTGGTTCCATAGGAGGTCCCAGAGCTTGGCAACAAATTTGGAGACCATTTGGAGACGTGGCTGTGAATTTGGCGATTTTGGCGTCAAAATAGATTATACCCGAAACATCGAGAATTTTCCCGATCCGTCCAGTAGGAACGGAGTTACACCTCGAACGTTCCTGATTGGCTCAGAGGCTTCTAGCCTCGCCTCCTGGGACCTATAAAAGGAAGCACCCGCAGCTGCCGAACGAGCGGTGAATTGAAGAGAAGTCGGAAGTGACAGAGCAAAACAGAGTAGAGTGAACCAGAGTAGTGGTGAGTCGAGTGGTGAACCGACTGTGAATTGGAGCCGTGGACCAGTGGAGTCGAGGAGTAGTCGGAAACGACGGTGAAGAACTCGTCTTCCAGGGACTAGCGGAGCAGCGACGGAGTAGAGCTGCTGTGTATACTGTTGTATGCTGCACGTCTCGGCTGAAGATAATCGTCTTCTGTGCTGTATATAGTTGTCGCTTTTGTGCTGTCCTGTGTGTCTTCGTGTAAATAAACGTCGTTGTTTTTATTTTCTACTGCCGCCTGCTGATGGAACGTTCTTCACACCATATAATCCCCACTATCCAGACGAACCCGGAAATTTCGTAACAATATGTTACCAAGAAGATCAATTCAACAAGTTTATTTGAGGAAATCTTCATACAAGTAAATCTGTTTTTTTTAACCATAATAATGTTATATAATAAGTTTATATACATGCCTTAAAAACATGCTCATCTTCGAATAACCAGTTTGTTTTTTTCAAAATAGTTCTTTATTTTTGAACCCAATTTTTGATTAATTTTATCTACTTCCATAAAGCACAATTAAGTAATGTATAAAAGTAATAAATTTCAGTTCGATATAAAAATGTATACATTTTTGAAAAATGATGGATTATAAGAAAGAACGACAATGTTCCAATAAATTACTGGATGATGCGACGAAAAAAGATTATCGACTCCTTCACTCTGAATACCAGTAAAGAATATTGTAACTCGTCATAAAATAATTCAACAAGAAGCGATAAGTTTTCATTAAAAAAAGGGAGAAAATGATATAAACATGACGTAAATTAGCTTAATTTATTTGGTATGTCCAGCTTTATCAATTACTATGCATTTATACGGCCAGCGTAAATTGTCCTTGAGCTACAGATAAAACAGCAAAGAATTACCCGTGAAGCATAAGCATATTTGATTCCTACGGCTTGAACAAACACATTACTTGTGAGACATACTTGCTTCATATGTGTTATAGAAAAAATTAAAAAAATTTCTTTCTTATAATATACAATTTTTTCAGAATATTTCTACTTGCAGCTCAAATTTGGATTTCGTTTTTAATTTATAAGATATCTAATTACCAAAGTATGCGAATTAATAGTTCTTAATTTGTTCGCTTGATGGCGCTGGGAATAAAACTTAGTTCACAATCTAGACAATTACATCTATTTGTTGATATAACAATACTTGTCAAAACTGAGTTGATGTACAACATATTTCGAGTTAGAATGATAATGTGTTTGTGGGGTAAACATGTATTAGTTTTAAACAAAATAAGAGCAAGCGTCAAACGCATTGCTTTTCTTGCTCAGTCAAAAGAAAAACATTGGAGCGAGCAATCACTTCTTTGAGGACACAAAATGCGATAATGCCCGAACATAAGATGTCAGTGCGCGTTGGTTTAGATAATTGAAGTGTGATAATTCTAAACGTATGCGTTTTGTAGGATCAGAAGGGTTTGAAATGCCATAAGCTTTTAAAAGCAGGCAAAACAGTGAATACTGTTTACAACGATCAATAACTAATCAATTTGAACCATACAGTGATAGAAATGCGTCCAAATTGGGCTGCAAGACACATAAAGTGATTTTACCGCACTCAACAGACAATACTTCAAAAATTTCGAAGATGTCAAAAAATAATTTGGTGACTGAATCACTTTAAAACTTGAACGGTTTTTTCCCTCCAGGACATCTACAATTTGAAAGACAAACGACAAAATGTAGAGCTAAAGATAGCTCATACTTTAGATAAAGTATTTTTACCTTTCTTCCAAGGTGTAACTGTTTATTTTTTAGAGAAATTTTAAGAATTATTAACTGGAACTCATGGTAAAAAGAGAGATTTTATGCTTTTAAATGTATTATAAAAGTATCTTTTTTTAACCCCTTTTAGGGCCGTGGGAAGTATGCTTCCCACCAAATTTATCAATCTTTATATGAAATTTTGTAGGTTGGCATAAGTTCTGACACATTTTTTTAGAAAGACAGAAACTTAGATGCTTCAGTTCTTTATCTCAGACAAAATGACGTGTCTTGATTTGTTACTTAATTATTAATTAACCAAATGAATTAATGAATCAAATTAAATTTATCTAATAAGCTAAATGAATCCCTTTTCTTATTCTAATTTCAAGCCTAAAAATATTTTAACATAATATGACTAGAAAAAAATGGCCCTTTAAAGGGTTAATAAACCAGTGGGAGTAGTCTCTCCGAAACTTTCTCATATATTCTCTAATAAAGATACTTTTATATACCATTGACAAGCAATTGTTACTAAAGAACCGATTAGCGTGAGATTAATCGATGAGATACGTTTAATACAAAAATCTCAGAAAACGGATTATATATTTTGGTCTTTCCTTCCAGCGATTGAAACCAAAATTTGACACCCAGCTATAATTAAAATCTCAAAATCACATACCAAATTTCATATATTTAAGTCATTGAGATTTTAAGTTATACAGTTCACATGCTTCTGAAAGTACAGATTGACAAACAATCAATCAAATTTGTATCAGAAAAATTTGTATCCGAATTTAATACATATCTATATTTTAGATGTTAAATCTGTGCTCCAAATTTTATCCATTTAGTTTCCTCCGTTTTATATCAATCGTGTTAACATATACTCAGGGAGATGAACTTCCTTAGAATGGATTTCGTTTAAAATATAATAGAAATTTACAAATGTGGTGTAAAAACCGTATTACAAGTTGATTACTCCGATATTTCCCTGAGTCACAAGGTAAAATCTAAATGACCGAACCGCCTCATTGGTGGGATCCTAACGGGCATCACCGGCCACGGTACAACTCCTGCCATGGGATATACATCCCGTTATCGGTAAGGGTTAGTCGATCCCCCCCCCTCTTTTGATTAACCCACTATACCTAGCCGTTGGCAAGAACTAACCACCAAACCGGAAGCTTTTCATCCTCATATCTGAGGTGCCCCATATACCAAATTTCATCTGTGTAGCTCAAAGCCTTTTTGAGTGGAAATTGTATAAAATCTCGATTTTAATTTTTTTAACGATTACAGTATTTCTTTTCCTTTGTAATATTTCGTTTATGGGAAAGTAAAAAACAACGTTCATATTATTATTATTTTTTATGCAATATATTTCAGTGGTTTCTGATAGTGGTACTTGATATATATGTTACCGTTAAAGTATATAATGCAGTTATTTCATAGAATACCTAGCTATTCCATGAAATAACTGATCGTATCCGTTAAAGTGTGTAATATGTTATTAATTTGACACTTTAACTAGTTATTCTATGAAATAACTAGGTATTCTATAAATTAACTAATGAGAGACAGTTAAAGTGTAAAATAAACAATTTATCTAAAATGAAATTAAACTAATGATGGACAATTAAAATGAAAAAGAAGCAATTTATCTAATTTATGCAGCGTATAAATGGTATTTATGGAAACGTACCATAAAATCATTTGTTACAACAAGGATTACTAAAATGACACTTGGAATTACAAAGAACATTATTTCTAAAACAAAAATATTTTTTATTTCTTAAACAAAGAAACAAACAAAAACATAAATGCAGTAGGGGTGGAAGGTAAATGTATTTGTCGTGCGAGATAAATGATATAGATTATTTTACACTTTAACGGGCTGCAGATCGTTATTCTATGAAATAACTAGTTAAACCATAAAATACAAGAGAGTTTTACACTTTAACGGACACGATCAGTTATTTCATGGAATAACTAGGTATTCTATGAAATAACTGCATTATATACTTTAACGGTAACATATATATGTAACCTATTACAGAACCAATCAGATTTTACTTTGATATATCTTCTAAAATTCTTTTCTGAAAATGTGGATTGGAGGATAACAGCAAATGATATATGATAAAACCATTATCATATATCATTTGCAAGTTACAAATATGCGAGACTCTAAATTCAACAGATATTATGAACATTATTTGCCGCTTATACTTAACTGATCGTGAAAGCTATGAAACAAACAAATTATTGAGTAAAATACATGAGTGAAATTAAATAAATCATCTAATAAAAACGAAAAGAAATTGAATCAACTGGAGTGGTATTCCCGAAATTTTCTCGCTTACTTTCTAATAAAGCTGTCATTCCTCCTCTTCAAGCTTGAAATTATTGACTTTGAGCAAGGGTCAAAATTAAGAATTTTAAACCCTCGAAAATCCTCAGATTATTTTCAGAGACATCAGCTTTTTTTTCTGTTTGTAATATAGTATTAGAAATCGAATTATGTATTTCTTCTGTCCGTTTTAAACTAAAATGTGACATAAAATTACTGTTTAGTTATCGAGATCGAGTACTAAATTTTATTTATCTAAATCATTGCGTTTTTGAGATATTGTGTTTAGATGCTTGCGAAAGTAAATACAACAGTCCGTAAAGTCAGTCAGTAATTTGATGAATTCGATTCAAGATTTGATACGGTAAGCACTCCAATTAGATCAGTAAATACAACAGTCCGTAAAGTCAGTCAGTAATTTGAAGAATTTGATTCAGGATTTGATACGGTAAGCATTCTAATTAGATCAGTAAATACAACAGTCCATAAAGTCAATCAGTAATTTGATGAATTCAATTCAAGATTTGATACGGATATACACATTATATGCTAAATCTTTGTATCGAATCTTATTCATCTGACTACCACATAATCCTAAAAAATGTGGTTTTCAGATTCTGGTGGCTTGAAACGTGATGATTCATTAAAGTCTTGAATTCGAAGTTTAAGACGATAATAAAAGTTATTTGTAGTTTCATGCACGAGAAAGTGTGAAAAAAATGATATTCTACTTTTAAATGCATTATAAAAGTGCATTTTTTTTGGTAAAAAAATATTTTTATTATTTTTAAATGCAATCAATTTTGGCGATCTTTGAGAACCATTGCTTGAACACTGTCATTTATAGGACCAAGTTTTTCCCACATTTTGATACATGCAATCTGGAAAACTAAAACTTCATGAATACATCATCCTATGTCATTTACACATTGCAAATTTGAGAGATCCTATGTTCGAGAATCATTTTGGATATCCTTTTGTTATTTTATATTTAACTCCTCGTGAAAGTTATGAAACTGAAGTATCTGAATTGCATACAGAAGTGAATTTAAAAAATAAATTAATCATTCAATGTGAAAATTATCTAAAAAAATTATTCACCGAAGTAACTCTAAGAAAAATGAAGAATTTATTTTCAATTTATATTCATAAATGATATTTAAAGCTGTATTATTTTTTTATTAATGAATTAAATAAGGCACACAGACACACAATTTTTATCAAAAGGTATATAAAAACAATAAATAATAAAGTTTCATTAATAAACCCTTTATTCATGACCAAGTTGAATTTGTGCATAGCAGTGTTGTATTTTTCAAATGATTAATTACAATGTAAAATCGATTTTTTTTCAGGGGGGGGGGGATATCGAATATTTTTTTAATTCAATATTCTTAATTCATGATCCTTTTTCTTAATAAAACTTTTTAATTTTGCTTCTTCGTTGATTCTTTAAGGAAGTTATATTCATATTTGGATTTGCATAAAGTAAATGCTAACGCAGTTTTACATCTTTAAATGCTATTTTCTGAATTTTTAAATTTTAATATAATCTTTTTTAAAAAACTTCATAAATTAAAATTTCATGCATTTTTTTTTTTTTTTTTTTTTTTTTTTTTTTTTGTTCATATTTGGTATATTGATTTTTCAATATGTTTCAAAGTTTCCGAATAAGCAATCTGGTAATTCAAAAAAGTTTTTACAATAAATTTGCTTTATAATTCAAAAAAAAACATTTCAGCTATCATTCGAACCTTGTATTTAAAGTCAATAGAAATGCAAATAAATTCTTAGCTCAAGTATTAAATAATAAGTTTTTAAAATTATCTCCAGTATTTTGAAAAATATCTTTTGATAAATTTTTAAACCAAATAGATTTTGCTTTACAACCCTTTTTAGTCTCAACAATTATTTTTTAATTTTTAATTTTTTCGCTTTTTACTGGTACATTATATTTAATAGGTGATTTTTTATATATTTTATTAAAAAATAAATATGTATATATAAGTATTTTATAACATTTTTTTAATTTCACCCAGAAAAATATCACATTTTAAAATTAATTTATTTAACAGTGTTAAAAATCAATATAATGCTGATTCTTACGAAGTAATACACCACATTTTCCAGCGGAATTTTTATCCTATTCTAATAGTTGCCTTCTCTTTAAAAAAAATGCAATTTAGATGTTCCGTTTATTATCTACCACTATGTTTCATCTATGATTCACTTGCATCACACTAACGAATTGTTCTAACTGAAAGAGAATCATGCACGGAATCCTGTTAGGACTACTAAAAAAGCACTTCAAAACAAAGGCGTCAAAGTCTGAACTTAATGTTAGGTCTACAGTAAAACTATTCTAAAGAACAGCTGTATTTTGTGTTAGATCCGTAATAAAGGGTCTTAAAAACAGGCGTTGAAGTGTGAATTTTGCTTAAAGAGTCCAAAGAACTCAGTAGAAATCGCGTTCTGTTCTCGTTTAGCACTGTCTCTCTTTGGCTGCGATAACGTCTGTTTGTGAATCAAGGCTCGCGGATGGGAAGTGTTAACAAACAACAATTGGCAGTGTTTCGCGAACTGAACGGGTTTTCTCAATGGTGCCAGAAACATTTGGCACTGTACGCAACATTTCCAATGAGCTACTTAAAAAATAACGAGACGTATGACTAAGACGATTAAAAAAAATCTATAAAACTTCTTTTTTTTGTTTTTGTTTTTCTGATTGTAGTTTCTGAACAGGATGATTTTGAAACATAATATTATGTAAACATGTAATCATAGACCCTGTTTTGATGCTGATTTTTGTTTTAAAAATGATTAAGATTCCAGCTTCAAAAATGTAAATATTTTTCTTGGTTCGTAGTTGTATTATTTGCGATTTCTGGTTGTTTACCGAATATATTTGGATCTTTTTTTCGCCTTATAGAGTTCTGATATCAAATGTCTTTTTTATTAAGATAAAATGAATACGAATTAACCTATTCTCTGTCCTAATAGTGTAAAATGATTTTACTTGTTTTTTTGAAAATTTATTTTTAAAAAATTGAGATTTGGCTGTGTCCTAGATATATTTATTAACATAACTTGGTTCATTCCTTTGGGCATACATTCAGTAACAACTGCTTATATATTGTAGATTGCTTTATTATTAACAACTGTTAATGATAAAAGTCAATTTTCCTGGTATAATAGGACTCATTTAACTAATTCATTAATAATTCAAAGGATCTTTTCTGACAGAAATGTTAAAACATTTGTACTTGGTTGTTAAAAATTTAGTACAAAAAAAAGTGGCTTGATTGTGATTTTGACGTAATTGCTTACTTACACTTAATATTTTTTAGCTGAGTTCATTCAATAAAAATTGTGAATAAATCGTCAAAGTCCATTTTTTTAATATATTAAGTCTCATTTGAGCAATTTACAATATTCACTGATACAATTCAGAGTATCAGTATATTAGGTTATACTTTTATCCTTCAAACGGAGAAGTTGCGTTAAAACAATTAGTGGCAGTATCATTCCCTGTATTATCTAATCAAATATTATCACGATATTAGTTTTATTGGGCAATGAAAACGCAATAGGAGAAATTGCCGATGGTAAATTGATTGATTCAATCATTCATCACCCAGAAGGGAGAGCTCATTGATTAATTAATTCATTCATCACCCAGAAGAGCTAGTTCATTAATTGATTCATTCATTCATCGCCCAAGAGAGCTAGCTCATTGATTGATTTGTTCATTCATCAACCAGGAGAGCCAACCCATTGATTGATTCGTTCATTCATTACCCAGGAGAAAAAGTTCGTTGATTGGTTCATTCATTCATCGCCCAAGTGAGCTAGCTCATTGATTGATATGTTCATTCATCAACCAGGAGAGCCAACTCATTGATTGATTCGTTCATTCATTCCCCAGGAGAACAAGTTCGTTAATTGATTCATTTATTCATCGCCCAAGAGAGCTAGCTCATTGATTGGTTCATTCATTCATCGCCCAAGAGAGCTAGCTCATTGATTGGTTCATTCATTCATCGCCCAAAAGAGCTAGGTCATTGGTTGATTTGTTCATTCATCAACCAGGAGAGCCAACTCATTGATTGATTCGTTCATTCATTACCCAGGAGAACAAGTTCGTTAATTGATTGATTAATTCATCGCCCAAGAGATCTAGCTCATTGATTGATTTGTTCAATCATCAACCAATAAAGTCACCTTATTGATTGATTCGTTTATTCATCAACCAATAGAGCCACTTATTGATTCATTCAAACGAAATATAGAGAAATTATTGTAACTGTCAAAAAAGTCGAATTTAAGATCTTGACAAATCTCCACATTCCAAATCCTTGTGAGTTGGAAAAAATACATTGTTGGCATTATATGTATGTCTGTGACAAAGATAACTCAAAAATGCTTTGAGTTATACAGATGAAATTTGGATTTTTACTTAGGACAGAAGGAAAGTGCATTTCAGAGCATTTTATTCGTTGAAATTTCAAACACAATTTTAATTAATTAAAAATTGAAATCTTGCCACTTTTTTTCGATAACTTATGAAAATACTATAGCGCAAAAATAATTTTTGCTTATTTTGAAATTTGAAAAGTTTTCGTTTTAATTAAATCAACGTAGTTATTTAGCCCTTTTTATTGGATTCTGACGTTTTTTAAAAAAATAATTTTCTGCCTGATTTATAACAATAGCTTTCGCTGTTACAATGAAATTCAAATCATTTACAATGTTTCATCAAATATTTAATCGTGTTTCGTTCTCCCATTGTTACAAGCTAAAGGAGAATGATTGTACTTATTATTTTCTCTGCAATTAATACGGATTACCGCATTATTACAATAGATAACGTGCAATTCGAACATGGATTATTAGGACAATTATTTTTTTAATGGCATCATGATTTCACAGGACTAAACTTCATTTGATTGGTTTATTTGTGCTATAAACAAAATAGAAGTAAGATTCCTAAAACAGCATGGCTTTAATATCTGTCACAATTTTCATGCTTAAAACTGCTATGTTGAGAAAATCATGAGCGTCCTTAAACATGAGATATTTATTTGAAATTAAATACAATGGTACTTACGGCGAACCAGCAAGTCATCAAAAGCGACTGATACAAATAACAAATATGGGTAACAAATGTAACATGCAGTAAGCTTATATACATGAAATATCGTTGAGCAAAGTATTTCTTGAAATGGAGACCATCTGCATTGAACCCCCAACTCGGTCATCAGATCGATTATTTAAAAAGTTGATATAAAGTGACGATGAAGATAGAAATATTTTCTGACCATTTATAGATTGAAAACATTTCAGAAAAAAAGAGGAAAAGAAATGTTTGGTTATGAAATTTTATGCATATATAAATATTTGAAGAAAATGTCGCCAAAAAGAGTGACCAAATCAATACCCTTAAAAAATTTTTTTATTTACGCCAGGCGAAGATACTCAGGGGGGAGGGGGAGACACTGTGCATAGATCAAAATCAATGTTTACAATATTATTGTCAAAGGAGAGGAGGTGAAAATAAAATATTTATGTAAGCACCAAACAAAACATTTATATTTACTGAAAATTTTCGCGTCCATGTATACTAATAAATAACGAATTTTTCTTGAATAATTAATTGAAAACCAAAGTTTTCAGATTTTTAAGGCTTTTTGTGATGATAAATCAATCTCCAGAGTAGACGTTAGATCAATAGTAGTCGATCATTTCATAGAAATAAATATAAATGCTTTGTTTAACAATAATAAGAAAAAGAAATAGCGAAAGTTTTCATTTCCTGACTTATATCTGAAACAAGTTTTCGTTTACATAATGCCTATTCATATTCTATTCCCTTTCTAACATATATTAATAATATTTTTATAAAAGAATATCTTTTCATTACTTTTTCCAGTATTTGATGTTATTTATAACAAATAACAAAACAGTTTATTTATACAAAAACTTTTTTTATCACTCGTATTCAAAACAAAATTCTGTAATAAACTTGTTTACTCACTAAAATCAATATATACTTTCGATTTCGTCAACATTCAATATTCAATTCCTACTTTTGTGACAGGTGAGTCGCTATTTGCTTATTTAAAGTGTTTAATTTAGTTAGATATTTTTTTAATGTTACAACTGATAAAAGAAACATTTCAATGTTATTGAAAACTATAATTTATTGTTTAAAGCAACATATTGTTTATCAGTTTTTCTATTTTTCCTCAATGTTTTTACGTATTCATTCACTTCATATTGCTGCGAAACTTTGTAAACATATTTAAATAACTGTTTCAATTCATTTATAAATTTATTTATTATATATTTAGATGTTAAATATTAATTTTAGACTATTATTTTCTCTAATTAATTATGAACTGGTTTATTTTCTTTGCAACCCACAGATCAAATGATATCCTGTTTATTTTAGAGAACTGAAACCAAATTAATCAATAGGTTTACTGCCGATTAAACCATTTCCTTCATGCCAAGTTTGACAACAGTTGGTGAATTTTCGCCAATTTGCCAATTATTTAGAATTAAGTCTGCCACGAGCTAATCAGCGAGTTAGTTGGATAGAATTTGTTATAATTTTCGTCTACCAAAACTTGTAAATCTGTAGCAGATTTAAATTAAGTGAAACAAGAGGAGGAAATATAAATATTTATTAGACAATTTTCATACTAAGCCAAGATTGTCAAGCTTCATTATATATAATGTAAACATCTTGACGAAATATCTTGATTACTTGTCGAATTACCTCGATGGCTGTGAAAATAAACAAGTATCCGAATATTTTTCTAACCATATATTCGATGTTTCCCACTGTGTAATTGATGTTAAAATGTCTCTGCAGTCAAAATATTTTATGTGATGTAAATTACTATGTTAATTTATTGAAAAATTAACAGTTGTTTTTAAAATTATAAAATTAGTGAAGAAAATAAGAAAAGGAGCACTTTAAATTTTAATGTGACTTTTTCACGCAATTTTCTAGGAATAATAGATGCTTTGGAAAAAACACTCCCAATTATTTTGTATTTTGGGTATCTACTAGTTTGCATATGTATTTGCAAACTTCTATTGCCAACGTGGATTTTATTAAATATAAACATAACTATCAAATAACTAGTTTTATTCGAAAATAGACATTAATTTAAAGACACTAATCGATAGTCAGGTATTCAGCAGTTTTTCCAGGAAATACAATCTCACTAATCAAATTAATGAAACCGTATGGAAGAGATTTTATATAGATTTTTCTTAAAGGAATATTATTGGACTTCATGAATATATAATTAATTTTAATACAATACTTTTTTTAATTATCGATAAAAATGCGTAATTATTTTGTCTAAAAGTTTTTCGTCCGTAAGATTCCTGAACATAGGATTTAAAATAGTTTTTAGAAGAATATCAGATATAGTTAAAAAGATGTATTAAAAACACAAGAAATTCAAAATGAAAATGTCTAATTTCTGTTTAAAAGCAAAGAAGAAAAAAAAACTTTATTGATCTGTATTGGTACGCATTTCATCAATCATTGTATATAATTATTAAAATAATAGCAATGTTTCATATATTACATAAATATTTTCTAGCATAGCTGCATAAACATTTTCTAGAATCAATATTTTATTTCATAAATTTCCGTCAAAATATGTGAGTAAAGAAATAATGAAAGACAAGTTTCTATGTATAAAAATAAATTGCTATTAAAAACAGTTGTAAAAGGAGACGTTTCCATTAATGAGTTAAAAATCTATTTTTATTTATTTATTTATTTGCGTCTTACTCTATTTACTATATTTATCATAATTCAGTATTATAAATAAATGCTAGGGAATTCTGAAATTTTTAAATCAAATTCTCAATCATATAGTGTCACATGTGCTTACTATTATTTAATTCAATTTATCAATTAAGCAATAATTAATTCCTGAAAATGTAGAAATAATGGATTGTTTTCAAGAACACACTAGTATATAAAATTTCATATTTCTAGTTTGGCAAAATGCGAATGGAAAATTCCAACTCAAACTCAAAATTTCATCTTTATAAACATGAAACAAGTTAAAGTGTGTAAAAAAAAATTAGTTTAATTATACCTTGTATAATGAATCAAATTTGTCACAATTCGTTTTTGCTTTCTGTCAATTCAGTTTGAATATTTATTTATTTATTTATTTTTGCTCATTAATAAGATAAATATATTTATTTTTTATTATATTAATTCTTTATTGACTGTATTTTTGATTTGTAAAAGGAGAATTTTTAAAGAAATTTTAAATAAACAATCAATATTTTCTGCTGAATAATTTCATTTAAAAATTATTTAATTACTATTTTTGCATTCTTTTCTCTCATTTATGCACATTTTTAATAAAAAAAATTAAGAAAAATAGTTTTTTTTAAATAAATATCTTAAATCAAGATAAATTTTGCAAATTATATGTTTATTGATTCAAACAAATTAGTTCAAAAATTTTCATATATACCCTACTTTATTGTAGCTGTTGCTTCGTATGTGGCCGCGACATATATATATATTTTCTAAATTTACTTATAAGCAAAAGTAAAAATAACTATTTGTCTGGTACATTTCAAATGTTAACTCTTAGTATAAACAATAATTCATTAAAAAAATAATAATGAACCAAGATTATAATTTTCATTTATTTATTTTATTTACTTAAAAAGATTTTGAATCGAAATTTTTGAGTCATTATATTCTTCTTTGAATCATGGGGGTGGGAGTGGAAATCACATCCTTGTAGGCGGGGAAAAATGCCTTGAAAAATCATTTATTCTCCAAAGTATAAAAGAACTGAATAAATATTATCACCCGACTAAAGCATAATGTATTAATACTGGAACTTTATTAATGCCTGAACTATTTAAATCTAAACTAAAATCTATTCTCTAAACCAACGCAGCTTATTTTCTTCGCCAATGTTTAATTAAATGTGAGAGAAGAGAAGAGATATAAAGTGTCGCCAAAACACGAACAGAAGGCCAAATGTGGAACACATAGCTAGCATTCCATCCCACTTGTCCAGCAAACGGCGGGGTGACTCTTTCGATTGGACGAGCGAATCGTTCACCGCGACATCACTATTGGGTGCTGCCAACGCTCACATCCGTAATTACACAAGTCATTTGTCGCAACACTTTTTCCTCGAATGATAAGGTTCGCGCGGTGGCAGCGCCTCGCTCATAAAATTCGCACGCGCGTTGCCATTTTCCCTGGAAGTAATTTCGAAACGATTCGATCGCCAACTCGTAAACGAAACGCTTTTGCCAATAGATTTGCTTCGTACCTACTGCTACATTGAACATCTGCGACTGAATTTCCACCTGCGGAAGTACGTTAAAGACAGATTTTGTTTTCGGTAGTAACTTCGGAAAGTAAATTCGAGTGAAATCATCTACTCGATTAATCCATTTGCGGCAGCAGATAATAAGAATTTCTCCCTGAGGATATAAACAGTTTTAATTTAATTTTTTAAAAAATTAAGTTCTTCAAAAACTAATATTCCAGTGGAACTTTGCTAATCTCAAGCTAACGGTATTACAATAAAAATTTTATTTCATTTTCTAAAAAAAAAAAAAAAAAAAAAAAAAAGAATTGTAAGAGAAACTGAGTTTATAAAAATGAATGTGCAACAAGAGACGGCAAAAATCTCTTAATTTGAAAGTGGCAATAAAGTTCTATTTCTTTTAATATTTAGAGACTTTAATATGTAATTCCAAACAAATATTCAATAAGTAATTTTAATTCTTCAAGTAATGATAATTAAAATTAAAATTTTAATCTTTAAAATAATAATTTCATTAAACAAGTTAATAATTTTCATAATTCAAATCCAGCAATTGAACTATGAAACTTCTAAATAAAGAAAACATTTCATTTCTAAAGCTTCGAAATAATTTTTTTTTACTTGACGATTTTTTTTCTTCCTAATTTAGATAAAATATATTATTCCGCATTAAAGTTGTCCAGTCAATTATAATAATGTCTTAACACTTTCAAGTGCCGAGTTTATTTATTGAAAGCCACTTATATCAAAGAATTTAATGCATGGTGGTTCAGATTTTTAATCTCCTTATTTTTTTAACTTAAAAATACGACAAAGAAACTCATTATTTTTGCATTAATTTTATCCCACTTTAAAGTCCGAAACTTAAAATAACTGTTTTTAATTTTGAACTTGTGCTCCAATCATATTTCTTTTTAAGAGAAATGTGTTTGAATTTACAATCATGTTTCGGATCGTTTTTATCAAAACTAAACGGACGTTTCATTTTGTAAGGTCTGGTATTTATTATGTTTAGTGTCGACTTTTTTAGCAGAATTGGGTTTCCCAGCTTATTACAAACATATATTTGAAAACACAGACTGATGGGATGATAACGAATTTGGAATATGGTATATGTAAACATCTTCCCACTAGCAGGAAAAAGACAAAAAAAAAAAAAAAAAAAAATCTGAAATTTTGAAAAGTTTTTTTTTTTTTTTCCTCCTTTATACATTGTACCAATAGTAAATAACCAAAATTCAAATTTTTGAAATAATCTTCGAAAATTCTTAAATTTAAAACATTTCAACTCAATTGATTGATAATTTATCAATTCTTTTATTCTTAAATTATAATATCGATTGAATTTGATTTCAAAATTTTCATTTCTTATCAAATGGTTACATGAAAAAAAAATTATTATTATTTTGAGAAACTATTTTTTTTTTCAAGTTAAAAAGAGACTTCAAATACAAAGACAGTCCTTTTTTGGTTCCATTTCTGACTTCGATAGAGAAGAAGAATATTATAAGGAGCACAGTGAAACGATGTCTTAGTTTCTAGACTAGAGAGTTGGGCTTTAGAGATCTGATTCTATAAAATATTCATTTCTAATCAAATTGTTACATAAAAAAATATTATTATTATTTTGAGTAACTTTTTCATGTTAAAAAAATACTTCAAAATACGAAGACAGTTCTTTTTTTATCCCAATTCTAACTTTTGGAGGAAAAGAAAGTAATCATTCGATATTATGTTATAAGGAGCTCAGTGAAACGATGTCTTAGTTTCTAGACTAGAGAGTTATGCTTTAGAGATTTGATTCTATAAAATATTAATTTCTAATCAAATGGTTGCATGAAAAAATATTATTATTATTTTGAGTAACATTTTCATATTAAAAAAATGCTTCAAAATACGAAGACGGTTCTTTTTTTTTATACCAATTCTAACTTTTGGAGGAAAAGAAGGTAATCATTCGATATTATGTTATAAGGAGCACAGTGACACGATATCTTAGATTCTAGACTAGAGAGTTGGGCTTTAGAGATCCGATCCTATAAAATATTCATTTCTATTCGAATGGTTACATGAAAATATTATTATTATTATTATTTTGAGAAACTAATTTTTTTAAGTTAAAAAGATGCTTCAAAATGCGAAGACAAGTTCTTTCTTGATTCCAATTTTGATTTTTGATGGAAAGGAAGGTAATCTTTCGATAATAAAAGGAACATGGTGGCTAGATATCGTAGTTTCTAGATTAGAGAGCTGTGCATTTGAGATCTGATCCTATAAAATATTCTCCATCTATACAATACAGATTAAATTCACTGGAATGAAATTATTTTGTGATGGTATGGTTGTTAAAATTTAAGAACGAGAGATATATCGGTTTGGTATCATTTTTACCACGTGACTGATATCTAGGGACGGGGCTTCACAAATGCATAAATGGCAAGCAAATTCTTTCGATTTATCGGTTTACGTTTTTCTATGAAGGCATAATAATAGTGACGCCTTCAGGTTAAAACCCAGGAGAAGACGGGACATACCTCCAAAAGTAGTCTACAATGGATAACAATGATCACTTTTATGTAACAGGCACCCCTATCCACAGTACCCCTATTCCTAACTGAGTCGACCCTGTCCTTCGATAATGTGGATAATTAGGCAGGGTGGAGTGTGGTTACATATTATACTTCACAACACAAAAATTTCGTTTTCTTATTCCTCTTATAAATTGTGCAGATAATAAATAAAATCATTAGTTTTTAACAATATAAGAAAAACCAATCAATGTAATATTTGACGTAGTACTAAAACCTCTTTGAATTTCATTGCAAGAATGAAATTTATCGTTGAAAATTATGCAAAAAAAAAAAAAAATGTAACTGACAATTTTTTTTAAAAAAATGCATTGCAATTAAATAATTTTGTCGATTTTAAAATGGTATAAAAATCGGTTTAGTGCAATAACTTAATCTTAAGAAACGACGAGATCTCGCTTAATTTTTTAACTCAGTAACATTGTAATTAAAATTTTAAAATAAAAACCACTCCGAGGAACAGATTTCCACTCTCCAAATTATATTTGTAAGAAATTTGACAGCTGTAGCTCAATCGTTCTGTCTTACAGAATGTTAAAGCACTTATGCACATTACAATTTTAAGTAAAGATAAAAATTAATTTCATTCATAATTTCCTTTTTTTTTAAAAAATGCAGCCTCGAATTTTTCACAGATTTTTTTCTAATATTCAGATCATGATAACTCCCCCAAGAATGATTAATCATCATGTTGTTCAATAAACATTTCAAGAAGCTATAAGATTTTTCCATTTACAAATTTGTTTTAGGAAATAAATTCTTTAAAATATTTATTTTTTGTATCAAATTTATAAACGGAAGCTTAGCAAAACTCATTTTTTAATTACTTTTTATATTTCTTTATTTAAAAACGTCCTTCATTTTCAATGCTGCTTGAAAATAAAGTGTGAATTCAACAACTAAAACTTGCGCAATTAATTAATTACTTTATGCGCAAATTAATTAATTACTTTTTGCGAAATAACTAACCATTCCAAACAGTAAAAAAAAATTAAAATTTATACTTGTTGTTTGTTTGTTTAAAACATCATATCATAAACAGCAGTTCAATAATTCTAGTGTAAACTGTGAGCATAAAAAATACCATTGAATTTAAATTTTTAAACTTTCCTAATGTCCAATAAATATATATACTATAAGCGCTATTAAAACACTTAGTATAAATTCATCGCATTCAGATATAATATCAATACGTAATTTTTGTTTTATTTTAATGGATTCTGACAAAAAAATAAAAAATTTATAAACATAGTTACTTTTACCGTTCTTTTTTCTAATAAATTATACATTTTCTGCTTTAACCAACTATAAAAATTAAAAAATTTTATAACTTTAGAATCATACATAAGTTTCAGCAATATAGTAATTTTTAGTTTTGTTAACAACTTTCATATTCACTTATTATAATACCTAAGATCGTATTGTTATTAGAATTTCTCTTTCCATATTAATACATTTATTTCAGATTTTTGAATAAAAATTCAATCTATCAATAAAATTACGGGCTAAGGAGGATTGCTTCGATTATACTTACCCAGAATTTTTAAGAGAATTCTTAATAAAGCCCAAATAGATCTACCATCAAATAGGGATTCTGAACCAAATTTGACGTTTACATACAATTTTGATAATTTAATATATATTAAATTTCATCTATATAGCTCTTTACGGGGTTTTCTGTTTTTCCTTCTAAGAAATATACAAAGAGTGTAATCATAAAAAAAATTTAAACTCGAGATTTGGCGAAACTCTACCTTTCAGATCTTCCTGAGTTCGAAAAACAGATTTTTGGAATTGTGTCTATCTGTCTATAGATATGATAGGATATGATCTGTCTATAGATATGATAAGATATGATCTGTCTATAGATATGATAAGATATGATCTGTCTATAGATAGATATGACTATAAGGATGAAATTTCGTGTATGGTTTTCACACCACAGTTAGTTGTATTTCTATATCGAAATTTGTTTTCAGTCGTTCGGCTAGGAGGCGTCCAAGTCCATATCTATTCTTCTCGAACTTATGTATTAACAACATCTCAGCGATTAATCAACCAAAATTCACTCATTAACAGGTCTTTTTTAGCTATTACTCACCAATAATGTGTAGTTGATAATGCACAATTACATTTATTAGAGAGTATGCGAGAAAGTATTGGAGAGACCACATCCGCTTGTTTAGTTATTGTATTTTAAGACACGCGGAATGGCAAATAGATAAACAGAATTTCTGCTGGCAAATTTCGTTCAAGATTTATCAAAGGTCTTCGAATTTGGTGTAAAAATAGATCACAAAAAAAATGTAATACTTCTTGCTGTTTGAGTTTCTAAGTTATTGTATTCACAAGATGAAAGCCGGCAGATGTAATTTCAAAAATACTTTCTTCGAAATATTTTTTTTTTCGTGGAAGTTTATCAAAATTTCGGAGGAATCGAAATTTTTTAAGGATTGCAATGTAATCAAAAAAGAAAATATAAAATAAAAACTAACTTAACATCATTAAATAAATATTTTTAAATTTAAATGAAATAAGCATTTTATTAAAATAATAGTTTCCAGCAAAAAATTGAAAAATAATGTCTAACCATTAATTGGAAAGGTGGATTTTTTAAATACGGATAATTTCTTACGAAACATATTTGACATATATTTTTTGTAACACATAATAAATGCCTTTGTTATGTATATAGTTGAAAGTGAGCGTTTATTAATAACTTGTACTCGATAGAAACCAAAACTAATGAAAAGATTCTTTTCAGATGTCGCTCACAGATACAAAAAAGCTTAAAGAAAACTTTACGAAAAATTTTTAAAAATAATTTTTTTTTACATAGAAACATAACTAAAAATCACGAACGGATGTTTAGAGAAGATTATTCTGACTATCGTTGCCATTCTTATATAATGGAAGTATCATAAATTGTTATTTTTATTGAACTTAGTGTTGCCAGTCTTATATAATGGACGTTTTATAAACTATTATTTTTATCGGCCTTAGTGCTGCCATCCGTATTAATCTTAAGTTATATTATTCGCAAATTTTTTTAATTCCAATTAATTATATATTTAAATTAATTTATATTTAAATTAACTTATTATTTAAATTAATTATCGAAAAACTTAATATTCTAAATTTTTTAAAAAATCGTTTGATGCTGCAGTTATCGCCATTATGATGAAAAGCAGCGAAACAGACTCTGTGTATTATAATAATTTTAAGTAAAGGTGTTTTTTATATGTAAGGTAAAATATATTTATTTAAAAAAATGCGCATGAAGATATTTTCATCTAGAATAAAGCCGAATATAAGTAAAGTAAGTAAATACATTGAAAGATATGCATTTACTTGCTTTACTTATATTCGAGTTACTTTACCAGCTATATGCATTTCTTTACCAGCTAGTTAAGAAATACATTGAAATTAAATTTGTTTATATATATATATTTTAAAATCATCGAGATTTAGGAAAAGGAAATTCTAAAATTTATTGAATACACCCTATTTCCTTGGAATATTTTCGGTTATTTTAATTAATTCTCCGAAGTGCCAAAGAATTCCCAAACATAACTCGGTTTATTCTTTCTTATTTAAACAAATCATTATTTTATTAAATTTCGCCTGATTTTGTATTGTTTTCAGTAATAACATTTCGTTTCATAAAGAATTACTTACTTTCTCATACTTAAAAATACAAAGAAAAAACATGGGCATTTGGAAAAAAAAAAAAAAAATAACTTTTTGATGTTTATTGTATAGTTTATAATTGCTAAATATCATGTTTGAAGTTGTTAGAAATCGCGAAGTGGAGTTTGTATTCTGCTAAATGGCACCTAATAAGGCAGAAATGATGGAATCCTTACAAAATAATAAACTAATTCTTTAAAAAAGCATTAGTGTTGAATTCGCAGTAACGGAGATTTTATAAGAAATAAGAAAATATGTGCATTTATTTTGGTCCTTAAACTATTGTTGAAAAGAGAGTTTAACTTAAGCTGATAATTGTTTTCTTAATACAAGTTGGATATGAGTTTTGATACTATAACCATAATTAATAAAATAATTTATGAATTATTTTTTGTTCAATTAATTCAAGATGAAGAATCTTTAGGCTATAGAGGCCTATCATACGGAAAAAAGTCACTTTAATCGAAAAAGTCACAATAATTAATTTCTATTTTTAAAGTCAGCTATCTGTCCTTTCCAAAAAATTCACTGGGGTCGCGGTGGCCTGGTGGTAAGGTCTCGGTTTCGGAACCGGAGGGTTTCAGGTTCGTGACCCGATTCCACCGAAGAACCGTCGTGTAAGGGTGTCTGTTGCACGTTAAATCCGTCAGGACCAAACGTCCTCCCGCTGGTGTGGTGTGGTGTAGAGAGGGGGGTGCCAGCTCGGGTGTCGTCCTCGTCATCTGACCACGGTTCAAAATGACAAGGTTCGTCCCAAAATAGCCTAGTGTTGCTTCAAACGGGACGTTAATATAACCAAAACCAAACCAAAAAATTCACTATTCGCGTAATTTAGAAGCCCTTGGTTTCATTTTGTACAAATATTTCAAGCACAACTTTTAAACATTTTTTCCTCGCTACTTTTTTTATATAACAGTCATAACGGTTATATACATAAAACGGCTTATATATAAGTTTCTTCAAAACTTTCTCGCATACTCCCTAAAAAAGATTTACCCCACCCCCTCATGCAAGAGGATTCACGATGGTATAGTGGTATGATCTCGGTTTCGAGACCGAAAAGCTTCAGGTTCAAAACCTAAATACACTAGAGATCCATCTTTTATGCAGACTTGGTGGTGCGCAGAAAATTTGACATTGTTGGCCAAACGTCATCCGTTGATGTGGTGCCGAACTTAAAAGAAGGATACCAGCTCAAGTGTCACCCTCGTCAACTGACAGCAGTTCAAAATTATAAGGCTCCTCCCAAAATAACCCTATATTTACTTTCCAATATAACTTAATTAAAATAAATCCTCATACACAAAACCTGCTAACCATGGACAAGACTTTAAGGGCTACAAGTGCTCCAGAGCATGATCGCTTTGTGTTTCGTAGTGTAGTGAAGAAAATGGAATATGTACTATTTCCCTCGCCTTTTCTTCAACCAATGAAAACCAAAATTTGACATACTATTACAATTTAAGTAACAGAATCAAGTACAAGATTTCATTAATCTAAAACTTTGCATTTTTATGTTATCACACGTGATTGTACAGATCAACAGGCAGACAACCTGTTGAGGAATTTAGTTGAAAATTGGATAAGGATCTATACTTTAGATGTTAAAACTATGTTCCAGATTTTATCTGTCAAGTTCTTAACATCTCTTATCGCGCTCACTTACACTCGAACAGTCAGACAGACAGACTTCTTTTTTAATGGATTTTGTTCAAAATCTGATAGAAATCTATAAATTTGATAGTAAATCCATTTACCAAATTGCTTCAATCTAACTCAAAGCATTTTTGAATTAACATGTTCATAAACAGACAGACGTAATTTCAAAAACATTTTTTTTTTTCGAATTAAGATCTGAATGTTTTCTATTAAAAAATATCGAAAAACGTATAATAATACATTAAAATAATTGTTAATAAATGATAAGTTATCAAAAGTCATTAAACTTGTACGACATCAATGGTCTTTCTAATATTACAAGAAATTGAGCAGACAATTGGAATTTAAACTATTAACGAATTGAAGTAAGTGTTCAAGTATCAATTTTAATAGATCAAGGAGTCCTTCTTCTTATGCACAGCCGACCACCCAGTCATAACTGAATGCAATGACCAATGGGATCAATAGATCTAACAAATCAGATATATTTTTTTCTTCTTACATAATTAATATTCCTAAACACGTAACTTGATAATGAAAAATCACAGTAGCCGGTATTTTTCTTCCTGGCGCCACAAAATGGTCTACAACCAGCAGATGGTAATATTTTTTTATTTTTTTCAAATGGAATTCTATACAAAAGGATCTTGAAAACGTCATATAATGCGCAGAAATTATTGGATATTTTTGTAAGATATAGTTATGAGCTGATTTCTAACCTGTAAATTGTTTAATAAAGAAGTCAAACCACTTCAACCTGACACAGAAATAAAACTTTTGATTTTGAAAGTTGAAAGGTGATAAAAAAAAAATTTTTTTTTTCGAGAAACCATAATTGCTTAGAAAATTCTGAAAAAAAAATCCTATTTTTTTGCATAAAAAAATATTTTTTCAATAAAAATAAACAGAACTCGAGAGGTATAAACAAATATTTAATTTAATTGATTTATTATGATGAATTATCCTTCTAAAATCTTTATACCTATTATATAAATAAGTCTTGGAGGCAGAATTTCAAAAATATAAGCTTCTGAGAATCTTTTCACATGAAATTTAAATAATTCCAGAATGAAAAACAATGTAATGTTAATTTTTAGCATTAAAAATAATTTGAAAAATTATTACTTTTTATTCAGGTAAAATATGATTATATCACTTCTAACGCTTCTTGTTTAGAAGTAGAAATAAAAAGAAATAGAAACGTCTATCTATAAGTTGCAAAAATTAGCCTCTTTTCTTTTTTTTTCAGATGAAATTTCCATATCATTGAAAAAAATTGAAGACTTGATCGCATCAATTAATTCAAAAAGAAAATATCAAAAGTTGTATTAAAGTAGCAGGCCTTTTGTATCTATCTATTCGATAGTTAAAATTTAATAAATTTTGAAAGAATTTCGATTATTTGATAATCTGATATTAAATCGATAGGAAATTTTATGCCAATAGCTTTAAGAAAGAATTCCATTGCCAATAATTTTGTTTACATTAAAAACTCAATATTGTTCTTCAGTTGTTTCAGTTTTCAAATCAATCTTATAACCATAACATTTTTGGAGGTGAAACAATTGTTTTTGAAACATTTATACCCTTTTCTTTGGAATTTCGCCATTTTCTTTTCATTATTTTATACCATTTGAAGATGTTTACTTAGTTCATAAGAGTAACAGGCTTTCTTTTAAAGGCCTAAATTATGTCTTAAAAATGTTTAAAATAACTATAACCATATTTAAAGTAGCAGGTCTTAGAAAACTTCTTTTTTTTTTTTTTTTTTTTTAATCCTAAAACAAATTACATTGAAGAAATAACGCACAATGTATTCTCGGACAACATGGAAAACACGTCCTGCAAAATGGAAAATTGCATTGCACGGGATAGGCATTATCATTAAATTTATACAAATTCAAACATCTCTAAATTGTAACTAGTCATAGTGTTAGAGAAATGTCACTAATTCTTTTAAGCTATCAGTATCTCTGTTCATATAAAAATATAACATGCAAGTCTGTGCATTTATTTTTCTAAACGAACGAATAAGAACAAATCAAGAATTTCAAAAGAAGAAAAAAATGACATGACCTCCGAACGGCAACGATTGTACACACTGTGGCGGATTGGTATGAGCGGGGATAGAACCTGGGACCTTTTGCTCACAGCCCAGTAACATGACCACAATACCAAAGCAATTGCCCCTGTAGCGTAGCTGTTAACTGGCTTATAAGCTTTTACTACAGTACTCTGGTGTCCTGTTTGATTCCAAGAATTGTGGATGAAAAATAATACGTTTTCGCTTATTGATGTAAGAAAAAATACCCCGTGCTTTAAAGTTTTGATAATTTCAAAGGACTCAAGAAACACATTGGCGATGCCATTGACAGATTTCCTGTAGTAGTGAAAAGTTTCTGAAAAAGAATGGGCTTAATAATGCTTCAGATTTGTTCGAAAATTAGATCTTTTATGATGGAGTTGAACTTCGATACGTAGGAAAGTTTGATGCTAATTTGAATGAAATTTATTTAAATTAATTGATTATAAATCAATGGTTCAAATTTCCAACGAATATTTACACTGGAATTTCTTCCTTAATTGATTGAATCTCTACAAAAACGTAGTACAAAATCTGTACATGTATTTTTATATTATTTTATTTTTATATTATATTATTTTTATTTTATTTTAGCATTGATAACTCGTAATTAGTCTTGAAATATTTAATATAGTATCTATGCAATTTTCTCTGAAATAATACGTTCCCTTTTGTGGATATAGTTTTCCTATTGCTTTATACAATAACAATGAACATCGTATTATTATTATTATTATTTCTAAATTTACCTAAATATATATGACGGCATTTGAGAAAATTTCCAACTTAATAAATTTAAAGGAGTTCGAATCCGAAATGTAATATAATAAAGTGTCGTGATTGATTCGTTCGAATTTTATTTTAGCTTTAAATTTGTTTTTGTTTTTCTTTAAAAATTTAATACTGTTGCAACGCACGTGATTATAAATCAGATAGTTAAAACGATGAACACGTTTTGTAAAATATGTTTTAAAATTTAAAAAAAAAAAAATTCTTAAAAGTAGAGAAAAAATTGCAAAGAAACAAAAATGGTTACTCTAAACGGTTTCTTTTTTTAGTTTTTAAAATGGTGTAAAAAATGACTTTTTATTCAATAATATGTGTCTAATTACTTAAACATTGGCATTCATTAAAAATTCTTTCTTAATGAATGCCTACAATTCAAATAATTAAGCCTGCTTTTGATAGCGCCAGGTCCAACAATTTATCGAATACAGTGCTACTGAAAGATTTTTTCCATTATTTACGCCACAGTTGGCGAATAGTAAGCTTGCTTATAGGCATTATCATTTTAAAACCCTCTTGCAGCAAGCAGCTCAGCTTCATGTCTACTAAATTCAATTTGGTAAGTAGTGCTGCCATCTCCATTCAAAGATATAAACTAAAAGCTTACTTGACAAAAATCCATTGTTTTTAAGAAATTTTGGATAATTTGTTGATTTAGTTAATTTTGGAATAGAAATTTACTCTGTAAGCTGTAATTATCAGTATTTTAATAAAATTAAAAAGGTTATTTTTTTCTTCTTTAAATAAAATAAATGAATTTATTAAACGCAAATTTCGATATCTGTATTGAGAATAAATTCATCATGAAGTATTTTTCAACGATAATTCAGAAATAAATTATGCCATTTTTTTACTTTCTGATATACAAAAATACAAAGTGAATAAATTCATCATGAAGTATTTTTCAACGATAATTCAGAAATAAATTATGCCATTTTTTTACTTTCTGATATACAAAAATACAAAGTGAAAATATTGTAATTGTCAAAAAATTTGAATTCGAGATTTTGGCGAATCTCCACGCCTCAAATCGCCTAGATTAAAAAAAAACAACACATTTTTGGTTTAGGTATTTTGACTATCTGTGAAAACACGATAATTCAAACATGCCTTGAGATAGATGTATAAAATTCGGTATGTGGTTTTTAACACAAAATTTGTAGAATTCTGTCAAATTTTAAGCGGAATCTATGCAGAGAAGATCTGTCTATCTAGCTGTTCAAATGTAACTACACACGGTATTTAAAATTCTTAAAGAGCTATAACTCGGCACATTGATTTAGCATGTAAATTGTTATCAAATTTTGAGTTAAATCGACCAAAAAGTTGATAATCTGTACTTTCACATTCACGTAATTTTAATAAATCAAAAAGTGTAGATATTTATCAAATTTTTAAATAAAATCCGTCAAGATTCTAACCTTCTATTAATCTATATATTCTCATGCTCAAACTCAAAAACGCAAATTAAAAAAATTGTATATTTGCAACTACAATTGTTCATTTTTAGTTTCAATTGGCAGAAAAAAAAAGGCAAAAATGTTTATATTCGTTGATTTTTTTTAATGTACTCCGAAAATCAAAATGCTTGTGGGTGGTACATTGAAATTAAGCCGGCGTCCTGGCATAGGGGTAGCGCGTCTTCCCCGTGATCTGGGCGTCCCGGTTCGGACATGGTTGTTCTTATGTGTTCTATCTCTGAGTGTGTGAATACCCCCCCCCCCTGTAAAAAGGGATTGTGCAATCGAATGTGACGCATGAAGTAGCTAAGTCGTACTCTTGGCCCTAGTTGGCGCTACTGAAAAAACAAGAGACGCTCACACGGCTTAAATCACTCACAGATAACTGTCAGGGGGCATTTAAAAAACCATAAGTCACAAAAAAACATTGGAATTAAAAATTTGAGACACTTGGGCTTATGTTTCACTTTCGGTGAGGAAGATAACATCTTTATTTAAGAGTAAGTCATATCACTTACTCTCCGACCCACGCGAAGGCAGACGGATAAATAATACTGAATGACCAGGTCACAGCAACAGCAACACTGGCGGGAACTGTGGTTGAGTCCTAAGGGCCATCACCGGCCACGGTACAACCTTTCCCGAAGGAAGTACGTCCCGTCATCGATGGGAGGAGCCAGTTCCCCCACCTTTTTATGTATCCTCCAGGGTGGCGAGATCCAACCACAATAACGAAAGTATCTCATCCTCATTTCGAGGTGCCCCCGGGGGGTTTATTTAAGAGTAAACAAGAAACATTCGGAAAAACTAGTCCTGATAGTTTATTTCAAATCAGGAAAGCAATACGATCGATACAACTGACACCAAAATTTGCAACCGAAAACGGTATGAGTAATAAATTTTGCAGCCATAAATAAATATGTATACTGTTTTCATACTGTATTTATACTACTTTTGAGTAAATTCTATATTTCATTACAAGAAATAAGTTTCATGTTCAAAATAAAATGAAAATGTTCCAATAATGTGATTTCAAATAGATTTCTTATTTAGAAGAAAATTTTAATGAAATCTGATGAGGAAATAAATCAACAACGATTTTCTTTAATAAGGCTAAATAACTCGGACATGCTGTCTCAGCTAAAAGATTTATTTATTGGATTCTGCTAGAAGATCAGAGTTACCAAATTTTTTTTTATGAATTGTCATTTGGTTCTAATTTATTATCAGTGGATTTATAACTCCTGTAAACCTTTTTTCTTGTAAAATCAATACTTAATTAATGGATAAAATATTATTCATCCATTTATCCGCGACTTTTAAATTCAAATCTTTGAACTTAGTATTGCAGACCAAATTAAATTAAATCCAACAATGTTACATCATAGTAAATTTATCTTTAATGCTAAGCGTATAATTCATTCTAAATTTTTTTTTTTAAAGATAGGTAAAAGGGAAAATTAAATCACATTATTAGCCAAAAAATTAGAATCATAATCTTATGAATTAAATTAATTATTGCAAATAATTGAAGTGAAAAAAATTACATTTTCTAAAACAAAGAAATTTAGCAGTTACTAGAATCGACAAATAAATAGTATAGATTATAATAACAGAATTATAAAATTTAGAGATCTTTCATCTTTTCGAGCTAGGTTTGTCTTTCAAACTAGCATTGTTTGAAATGTGAATCTATGGATACTTTAACAAAATTATTTATTTTTATTTACCCGTTTTTATTCATGAGAAAATGTTACATCTATAAGCATGCTTAGTTTTTCATTTGTAAGTTGGACATTCAATCATGTAATCCATTTAATGGATTCATAATTGTTCTTTGATATTTATAATTTTTTTAAGATGATGAAAACGTATATTAAAAATATTGGATTAAGTGCACAGCACTCATCTGCTATCAATGTTCAAAAAGTATCTTATTTCAAGTTACCCGCCTTTGACAACAAGTTGGTTTGCAGAAAATATTGGTTCTGTTTAACCCAATAATTGCAATTTTTTTTGAAGTTTTTGATTTGATAAATTATGTATATGCACAAAAAGTTATACAAATATGCAAATTATGTTTTGAAAATATTTGAAATTTTGAAAAAGAGCATCGTTATAAATTGATTAATAAAAAAATTTGAATAAGTGACAGATCGTTACTAAAATATATAAATTATATATTTATATACGGTATTTCAGTACAATATAGAAACTAAGCTAAAAATATAATGCATCAATTATGATAATTATATTCCGTTCTACTTACAGAAGAATTTCAAATTTGTTGGCTTATTGAACAGAAACGAAGCACAGAATACACACTTTCTGCTACACATAATGTTGGCTGATATGCATAGAATAGATCTAAACTTTCAGGAGTACCAAATATAATTTTGGAGCAGACGTAAAATTCCAAAATCACCAAATGGGGATCATGGCATCTGTAATTTAATTACGCAAATCCCACGATTCAGATTGGCTGCTTAAATTTCAAATTTATGGTACAATAACCGATTTTTAATATAATTTGCTGTCTTCTAATACATGGCGAGGCGTAAACCAAATTTATCACTGGTACTCCTGCTTAAAGACTAAAAGAAATTTTTGTTAAATATTTCAGAAAGAAAAATAATGTAAGAACTGTACATTTGTTATAAATTACCGAATGATTAATGGCTTAGTCTTCTAAAGATGAATCGTACAAATAGTTTTAGAGACTTTTGGAAATTGAATGCATGGTCTCAATTAGAACGGATGCATACATTGTAATGTATCAACAGGAATTGAGAACAGGAAGAAATGAAAATGTATTCTTTTTTTTCCACTCTATTCTGAAACAAATCGTCTTTAACAGCTGATACATTGTTAAAAAAGTATTCAAAAGAACAATGAATCTCTTAAATCAACAAATGATTGATTGCCGCTTTTAGAAAACGTTAGTTGGCAATGATCATCAGAGTCAATGAAAGACTGCTGTGTTTATTAATTCTGTTTTACAAAGACCTGCCAGGTCAATGAAATTACTCTTATCAAATATTTTAATCAAATGTAAAAGGCAGTCGCCTCCAAAGTATTCAACAGAAGTTACCTGAAGTCTAGTGACGTAGCAAGGGAATGGTACCCAAGTGTGATATAATTTTTTGTACGGGTCGTCCTCTCTAATTTAACAAGTATAAAAAGCATACGATGAGTGGTTTGATGGGACATTTTCTTTCAAAGGTTGCATAAATACAATATTTTGTCAATGTGTCATGTGCCAGCTTCAATAGATGCACATAACACATTGACAAAATCTGGCACATGGGGCTGCTACACCCTATAACTATGCCACTGCGCAAATTGGAACTGACCTAACGAGATCTTTAAGTTAAGCATTTCAATTATTTACTGTTATGTATTAAGCCATCTTTTATTACTTCAGATAGTAATTGGCCACAAATTTTTTCGAAATATTTAAAAAAAAATGCTATTAAATTATTTTTATTTTTGTTTAATTATCTTTCTGAGATGCCCTAGAGTATTGCCCTATTATATAACTAGGAGATCCTGGCCTTGCAAATGTTTTACTTTAAGCCTTACTATTATTTACTGTTACCCTATATTAAGACAACTTTTAATGGAACAATTTTTTTGAAATATCTTAATATAAATGCATATAAATTAATATTAATTTTTATCTCATTACGTCTCAGAGATGCCCTAGAATATAGCACTATTGTATAACTAGAAGAACCTAGTCTAGCAAGATCTTGTCATTATTTGCTGTTATGCATTAAGCCATCTTTGAGATAAACCTTGTTATTATTTACTGTTATGCATTAAGCCAACTTTTATTACTTCAAGAAGTAATTGGATAAAAAAATTTTTGGAAATATCTTAATATTATTTTTTTATCTAATTAACTTTCTGAAATGCTCTAGAATATTCCCTATTGTATAACTAGCAGAACTTAACCTAACAAGATCTCTAAGCTAAACTTTCCCATTATTTACTGTTATGCGTTAAGTCACCTTTTATTACTTCAAGTAGTAATTGGCGATCAATTTTTTTCGAAATATTTTAACATAAATGTAATTAAATTATTATTTATTATTTAATTATCTTTAATACCCAAAAATAATGCGCTTTTGTCAAATATCAAATATAATCAAAACCTAAATCCATTTTGCTACGATACGCCCGTTTTATAGGCATTCGTACGTGCCCCTAGCATGCTGAAGATATTACAGAATCTAACATCAATTTTTTTGTAGACACTTTGACTTTTCACAAGAAATGTCATCTTATCGATGCATGATTTTACCATTCAACGCAAGCAACAATACTTAAAAAAAAAAATAATGCTTATAAAAATATCTCGCGGCGATATAAGTAGAGAATATAAGAAGTTCTAAATCTGCAAGATTACTTTATATTACTCCCTTGACAAGCGAATGTCCACAACCGAGCAAAATTCGATACATTTTCATTTCTCCCGATGTAACATCTTATTACCATTGAAAAGAACATTAATTATTCGCACTTAATTAACTTTTATACATCGTCTTTCTACAAGGCAGTCAGTGCAGAAAGCACACGGAGGACATTAGTTTTATTTGCAGGTCATTAAAGAACATGACATTTGACGATGCAACTACGTTCGGGCTGTCACTTTCGCTTAATGAGATAACAAATCGAATCGATCTCGTTCTAATAAGGGGGGAGGGGGTTGTATTTAAAAACCTGTTCAGCCGGATGGAGCGTGTCGGATAGAATGAGGGAACAAATAAATTCTAAGAGTGATTTATATTTCGAGAAGGTTAGAACTGAATCCTAAAAAGATAAAAATTAGGTGTTATTTTTTGAGAGGAAATGAGGGGGAGAGGCAAGAGACACCTGTTATAAACGAAGAAAACCGAGATTGTAGAAATGTCAAATGCAGAACTTGTTATGTAATCTGAAGACGACTTGAATTTTTTAACTTGATGTTTTTATATTGGCTTATTCTCTGTGAAATACGTGATATGTCAATCGAAATTCATATAATGCAAACTTTACAAACTAAAGATGTCAGATTTGGTATTTAGCTCTTCCTGCATAGAATGTGCTAATTGAGAAAGAGTTTTCTTTAATTTTAATTTGATTACTAAAATAAAAATTACTTGAAATGCAAAAATTTTTCTCGATAATTTCAGTGCATATTAATTCTCCAAAATCTTTTTAACAGTATTTCATAACAAGTATGAAACTATAAAATTAAAATGTTGTGTCTGATGCAAATTGCGCTTAAAATATTATCTAATACTAAATACTTGCGCTAAAATATTATCTAATGCTGAATACTTGCGCTAAAATATTATCTAATATACTAATTGCGCTTAAAATATTATCATAGTTTCGGGCCAAAAATTCAACTAGTTTAATTTTTTTTCTCTTATAGATAACCAAAAATTTAGATAGTTTCTTTTTTCAAAACAACGATAGCATATATGAACATTTGTGAATACAGTAACAATTATATAACATGATTCTTAATATTGTTTCTTACCATGAATTTCTTTGATGTATCAGCTTGACTTCATAACACCAAAAATCAAAAATGCAAATTATTGATGTTCCCCAGAATGCTAATTACAATGAAAATGCACAAAAAGTTTTTGAGCAGTATTTCTTTTCTAACATCTTTTAGTAATTTTTCTCATCTAGTAAAAAAAATAACAAACACTTAATTAAAAATATATTTAACTGAAATAATATGAAAAAGATTACAAAATATTAACTTCATTCAATAAATGCGATACCGCTGATCGAAAATTGTAAAAGATTTAGCTTACAAGATGATTGCAAGTTCTGAAATGATAAATACTTAAAATAAATAGGCATCTCATTTATTTCCTAATGATAAACTACAACTCACACAATATTAAAAAGTAACAAACTTCTGATTTAGTAAAAAAAATAACAGATACTTAATTAAAAAATATATTTCACTAAAATAATATGAAAAAAATTATACAACATCAACTTATTCAATAAATACGATGCCGCTGGAGGAAAAATTGTAGAAGATTTGGCTTACAAGATGATTGCAAGTTTATAAATGATAATTCCTCATGATAATTAAACATTTTAATTATTTCGCAATGATAAATTGCGATTTCACAGCTCACATAGCGCTCAGAAGTAACATTTCTCATCCAATAAAATAATAACAGACATTTAATTAAAAATATAATATTGCATTAAAATAACATGAAAAAAAATTACATAACATTAACTTCATATAATAAATACGATACCGCTAGATGGAAAATTCTAAAAGATTTGGCTTACAGGATGATTGCAAGACTTTAAATGATAAATCCTCAGGATAAGCAAGTATTCTAATTATTTTGCAATGATAAATTCCACTTTTGTAACTCGCATAGTGCTCAGAAGTGTAACATTTTTGTTAGTCTAGTCTAAAGGTTGCAAAGAATGTATTGAAGGAATATTAATATTTCATTTTATGTAGAGAAATAGATATTAATGTAAGTATTCCTAAATATAAAAGCTCTTGCATTAAATCAACCAAATCAAAAAATTTTGTGTTCTTTATTATTTTAAAAATATGGATTGAAAAAAAGGGTAAAAATTGCAAATATAGATAAAAAAACCCTCTCTGCAAAGTGTTACATAAATATTCACAAAACAAATATATTACATTAATATTTTCATAAGCCATGAATAAATCCGTTGTTTATGAATTTATAAAACTTATAAAAACATATAATTGCCTTTTTTGTTAATTAAACAAATATCCTGAACAGAAAAAAAAAAATCTAGGCTTTATGCAATTAAAATTCTCTATCAAAATTCATTTTCAGTTAAATACTTTTATAATACGAAAAATAAATTATGTTTGCTGATTTTTTGCAATTCCATCCGTGTGTTTTTTTTCTTTTTCATTTATTTGAAAAACATTTAGTAAACCATCGTATAATGTATAACTTTTATAAAAATTACTGTGACGTGTACAGTTATTGTACTTTGAAGATTTTTATTCAATTTTTTATTTTAAAACATTTTCCTCTAAAAATATTAACCGTTCTTTATAATACGCTTACTTTTTCTTAACAATAATTAACTTTTTTTAAATTTACAAAATAAAATTAATACTACTAAAGGATTAAATGTATTTTAAAAAATATAATTAATTAATTATAAATATAATTCTTAAGAAATAATAAACAGAAAATTAAAGTCATATCATTAATAAAAATAAACAACTTTAATTACTAAGAAATTCCATTAAATTATTAAAAAGTGGAAAGATATTTAATAATTTAAGATAAAATTAACGATAACGACATTTAGGAATAAAGTTTCAGCGCTGCTTTGCTATTAGTTATTAACTGCAAAAATATGAATAATTAATTAAAAAAACTTAAATACCGCTTTAATGTTAGTAATAAAAATAAATCATTTTAAATACTAAGAAATTTTATCAAATGATTAGAAATTGAAAGCATTTTTAATAATTTAAGATAGCGATAGCTAGAAACATTTGGAAATTAACGCTTCATTATATTATTATATCTCAATTTCAATGTATGTATATATATATTAAATGTGAAATCTTTTTATAAAGAGGAAAATGTCCCCCCAACATTCACTTTCAATTATTAATTAAATATTATTTTTAAAAAAATTATCTTTCCATGAATAGAAATATTTTCCAAAATATCTGCATTCAAAATCAGCGGAATTCTTCACCAGGTATGGATGTTCGATAAGATCGAGAAACCCTCGGATCGTCGCTCCCTACCACGTACCTTCCGCATGTCTAACACGTGTCTAGATGTCGCTGCGCTTGTATTCCAAGACGACACATGTCAGCCTCTATCTGGAAATATCGCTGATAAACCACCTGCCATGTCATCCGAATCCTGATACACTTGATAGTTCGGAACCCCTGCTACTCCCTCCCCCCTTTCATTCGTATTATGCGCTTTGAAGTTACTCGACTTTTATATTATTTTTATATAGAGATACATCTAGAAGTTTTGGGAAAACAATTATTAAAGATGGCCTTGTGGCGGGCTAAAAGTTTATCAATTAGGAGTAGACACTCCCTCCAACCGCAGAAAGTGATAAATAAATTCCATAAAAGATTTTTTTAAAGGCTAGTATATATTTATTTTATGAATAGAATAAAATATCTTTATTATATTTTATGTTTCAGTTTAGCACTAATTATTAAGAATACACAGAAATGTTCACTTCCTATTATAGAAGTCTTGCTCTTGTCAAAAATGTGTCCTAGGATTTGAGAAATTTCCACTTTTCAGACCTCTCTATTACAAAGGGGGTCGTTATGGCCTAGACCTATGCTTCGGAACCGGAGGATTTCAGGTTCGAGACCCGATTCCACCGAAGAACCGTCATGTAAGTTGGCCTGGTGCACGCTAAATCAGTCTGAAACAAACGCTCTCCTATTGGTGTGGTATGAAAGTTCGGAGAGGGGGCTCCAGCTCATGTGCCGCCCCCGTCATCTGAGCGCTGTTGCAGATTACGAGGTCCGCCCCAAAGTGATCCTAGTGCTACTTTAAAACGGGACGTTAATAACTCTGTTTCAACTATCAACTAACTAAATTCTATTTATTCTTGAAATTATGTCTATTAACATTTTTGTCAATACATTTCAGGCACCAGAAAAATAAGGGTGGCGGTCAAAGCGATAGATAATTGAGAGATATTCCAATGTCTTTCCCACTTTATATTCTCTGCATAGTCTAAATAACCAGAAGGATATACAGGGTGATTAGTAGAGTCCTTTGAGCCCTTTAAGTTCCAAACGGCGTCTCATACAGAAAGGTAAATAATGTATACCTATAATAAAGTAGCTATTCTGAACTATTGAGAAAAGTCACAGCTCTCCAATAGTAAAACAATAGATACACGCCAAAGATCGAAATTTTATAATTATTGTTTACCCATGCCATGCAATTACTGCATAAGTACAGTCTTCTTTGCGAAACACACAAATCTCAAGAGTGGATTCGAGGGAGAAAAAACTGATATTTATGGTCTTGTCCAAATTCAACAATTTTATGCGGGGGAAGACAGATAGATTAAAAAGTATGCGGGAAAATATTGAAGAGAATACTCACATTGATTTTTTATTGTTATTTTAAATACAAAGGTTTGAGTTGATAAAAAAAATTATAGAAATAGTTGAAGTTTTATGATCTGGTAATCAACTAGATTTTGACATGAACTCAATTATGATTTTGGAAGTTAGGAAACTAGGCTACACATTTTGAAGTATAATTCTTTTCACTACGCATTACATAAAATTTCTGAATTCTGAGGGCCGGGATAGCCTGGTTGGTAGGGTGTTGGATTCACGTCCCTTGGATGCGCGTTCGAACCCCGCGGGCCAAAGACTCTCCGTGTGTGTGGTGGCTGGCGCACGTATAAACCTGTCGTGGTCGCAAAATCCTCCATGTCGAGACTAATACCACTGGGGATACTAGATCAGGGGTAATCGTTCTCTGATTCATGTCTAAATTACTATTTGTGGATGAGTGAATGAAATGCGTGAATGAAGTGCGCCCCATAAAAAGGGCTGTGACGCATGAGTAGCTAAGTCGTATACTTGGCCCTAGATGGAGCTACTGAAAAAACAAGAGACGCTCCCCCATATCTGTCTTCGTAACAGCGGGCTTGTCCATGTCAAGTGCCATAAGAAACAACAACATAAAATTTCTGATGCTATATTTTAAAACATGAATTATTACTTACATTATTAGAATAATAGTAGCATGCTATGAAAAAGATTTTTTTTAATTCTATTAAATCTCTTGGACATAACTTTATGTCCATGACATCATCAACAAATAGTGTTTAAGCAACCAATTGCCATAGGTATTAAAGTCATGCCATTTTTAAAATCTTGTATATGTATTGCTATATATACCCAGTGACCAACTACTTTGTCAGGGATATTAATTATATTTAATTTCAGTTAATTCATTTAGATATAATTTCTTATCCATGATACTAAAAAGTTTCCAGACATTAAATATGTGTTATTTTACTAGTAATTGTCTTGAATACACTTTGTTCATTGCTAAGTTCTTAAGTTTCGAACGCAGATTGTGTCATAACTTCATAGCGCTGTTAAGAACGTAATTGTATGGTTTATCTTTCTTTTAATTTTCGAAGAATAGTAAATTAAATGACAACTTCTTTTTACTCGTTTTGTAAACTGCACAAATAATAAGCAAATTCCTGTTTCTTTAGCTTTCAACAATAGAAGAAAATCACGCGATCAAATGCTTAGTGAAACAATAGAAGCAGTTTGACTTTAAGGAAAACAGTTTGAAAACTGTTGTTGGAAAAAAAATGTTAAAAATTGCCGAAATTTTGGGAAAAGTCGCTAAACTTTTAAATGATACCATTAAAAAGACAATTTCCAAATTTTGAAACAATGTAAAATACATTATTGTGCAATAGTATTTTCGGTTTAGTTTAGTTTAGTTATGTTTACATCCAGTTTTAAAGCAACACTAAGGCTATTTCGGGACGGACTTCTTAATTTTTAACCTCGGTCAGATGACGAGGACGACACCTGAGCTGGCACCCCGTTCTCAACACCACACCATCGAGAAGACGTTTGGCCCGGGCGGTTTAACGTGCACCAGACCAGCTTACACGACAGGTTCTTCGGTAGAATCGGGTCTCGAAACTGAAACCCTCCGGTTCCGAAGTCGAGGCCTTACCACCAGGCCACTGCGGCTATGCATTTTTTGTAATTATAGTAGAAAATGCCAAAATGCAGTTTAATTTTAACTATTTAAATTTTCAAAAAATTTATATTGAGGTGCACATTCACACTCACCAAGGTATTTATGTGCCAAATTTGTTAGCTGTAGGTCAAACGATCTGGTTTATACAGCGCTTACTTCAAGAAGATTTAATTCTGACTGACTGCGCCATTCTGCAAAATTAGAGGTGAAATTTTCAAATGAAATGCATGCATTATTTGATAAGACGCAATAAGATGTTTAAAAGTAGTTTCACCTCAAATTAATTTACATCACAATTGAACTTTCACTTAATCTTCTTACTCAACATTACTTAAAGACCAATAAGCGTAACAAAAGATGTCGAAATTTTCATCCAAGTTCTTCCGGGGGTCACGGGAGCAGACAATGTGAAACAGAGCGTTAAAAAAGTAAACACAATGAAAAAAATCTACCTAAAGGTTGGCATCTATCTCATCTCCTGACAAGTGTAAATTCTTTCCTGAGCCACGCGCGATTAGAATCTGGCGTCCCACAAAAGAAACACACATATGATCACGCTCCCTCGGGCATGCTCAGTTGGGTCGTCAACCTTCCAAGATCAAACCAATCTGATTTGAGATTTCTGAAATTCGTCCCCATAGGGACCTTGGACAGGTCAGATCGCATCTGTTCGACTCAAGATGAAAAACTTTGTGTCAGTTTATTTATAAAACAGCTTTAAAGAGTGGGGATTTTTTTTTTTTTTTTGAATGGGCCAGTAATCGTTAGAATAGAATTAACTGCTTTTCAAGAATATGTATTTAATAAGTACTTTACCCGCTATTTTAGTCATCTATCTAATTAGATGACATTTTCTTTCCTTTCTCTTAAATGTAGCTGAGGCCGGCGTCCTGGCATAGGGGTAGCGCGTCTTTCCCGTGGTGTGGGCGTCCAGGTCCGAGTCTCGGTTCGGGCATGGTGTTCTTCTTCTGTGTTCTATCTGTGAGGTGTGTGAATGTACCCCCTGTAAAAAGTTGTGCAAGCGAATGCGACGCATGTCGTACTCTTAGCCCCAGTTGACGCTACTGAAAAAACAAGACACCCTCATTCGGCTTAAATCGCTGACAGATAAGTGGGCTTGTAAAGTGCCATAAGTAAAACACAACAACAACAACAAATGTAGCTGAGAAGATGTTATTTAATCAGATAGGAGGTGTTGAACTAATTATACAGGAAGAGTGAATTACAGGCGAATCATATCTAGTAAGATGTCAAATTTGGTATTTAGCTCTTCTTGCATAGAATGTGCTAATTGAGAAAGAGTTTTCCTTAATTTTATTTTGGTTACTAATTAAATAAAAATTACTTGAAATGTAAAAATTTTTATCAATAATTTTGGTGCATATTAATTCTCCAAAATCTTTTAAATCACTAAGCCTGACCTAGTAGACTTGTTATTACAAAATATGTTTTATATGTAAGTCATCTATAGAGAATATCGAAAAGAGAGATTCGATTTCCAAATCTTGTAGTTTCTTATGTTGGTATTACGACAAAGAGCTGAAAATTCTTATAAAGTAAACTACAACATCATGCATTGGCACAGCTGGGGCTGGAAAAGAGGGATATGATGATCTTGGTGGTAATCTAGGGTAGGGTTGACGAATATTTTCAGAGCGGTTATTACGTAACCAATATCAAAAAGTCACAAATACAAGTGATCAATACTTTTCAAAGAGGGGTGTGATTCAAATCCTTGATACGATCTTACTGATGATATTTCGATTACAAGTTTTGGATCACGATAGAAACTAACAATCGATACGATATCACTGAAATTTACCGGAGCGGTGACGATACGATCTGTCCAATGGAAGCTCTCGAAAGAAAACTGTGATTGGATTGAAAAGTGAACGGACCGGTTATTGGAATTATCGTATCGTATCATTGAATTGCATATCACTGAAATTTATCGGAGCGGTGATTTCACCGGAAAGTGCGAGGCTTCACTGGAAAGTGCGAAGTCACCGCTCCACTTTACGGGAGTGACCGATATTCGCATTTGATGATGCACTATTCAATACAGATCATTTTTTATTGCTCGTGACATGATTGATTTTGATTACATGTACTCTGTTTACTGCTGGCGCCATCTATTGGTAGAATATAGGACTAAAGTAAACATTTTAAAGAAATGACATATTTTTAACTCATCTTTTCCAGAAAATGGTTCACTCTAATAAATAAATTAAATAAATAGTTTTGAGAAAAAAAATAAAATTTATGAAGTAAGCTGAAACAGATAAATTAATTCAATCACACGTGAATTAAATTAGTAAATTAAGTATTAATTACAATTAATAAATGTTATATTTAATATTAAGTAATAATTTTTAATTAATAATATGATTGAAATAACAGATATTTGGAACGCATATTTAAAAATAACAATAGCAATATTATTTGTTATTCAAAAAATCGTGGATTATGCATTTCTAGTCTAGGGGAGCACTGTGGAGATAAAACATTAGTTCCCTTATGCCAGTTCTTAAAATGTGCCAGTAAGGGTGTAAAAGAATGATGCCAAACTCCCAATTTGAATGAGCCATTTATACTTGCTGAATCACTGATGACAGAACGAAAAAAACATATTTTGCTGGGAGTTTAAATTGCCTTTACTATGCCACTGGTGGCGTTGGGTACAATGTCGAATTTATATATAGGCTATACAAGCCATAGCTTAGAATTTCCACTTTCTCGACCTCCTTTCAGAAAAATTCTTATGAATAAGTGTAACATATACTAAATGTAGCATATAAAGGGCCCCACATCTGAAATAATTGAGGATTTCATCAAATCTAAAGCCGGCACTGTTTGTAAAAGCAAATGGCCGTTGGAGTCTAGTAGTACTTTTTATCCTCAAAAACACTTTAAACTGGACGGATGAAATGTGGTAAGTAGACTTACAACCAATTGTAAATTTATATCTAATTTTGAATGAAATTCATTTACAGGAAGTCTGTCTGGCTGAGTGTCCGATTACAAGCGAACTCACCAACTGCAAAATGCAAAGTGATTCGATACCCAAAGATACATAGATTTAGCATCTAAAATATAGATTCTCATCATATTTTAAGCCAAATTTCTCAAAGGATTGACTGTCTATCAGTCTCTAGTTTTGCATACATGTAAATACAATTCCTCATAAACTGTATGACTTAATCAATGAAATTCGGAATCTTATCTTGTAACTGCAACTGTAGTTCCATATAAAATTTCGATTTTTATTTAGTTGACAAAAAGCCATTCAGAATACACATTCGCCCTATAGATTCAGTAAAAATGAAGGATTCGAGACAAAAACTTCCATTTCATAACTATTGCCCAACAATGTATTTACGACTTTACCCGTAATTTTATCCGGAAAAAGAGGATAAGGACTTAATTAGAGATTCCTTTCTTTTTCTTTTTTTTAATAATTGAAGCGTTTATGAATGCTGTAGAGAAAAAAAGCAACAATAAAAACATCTCTAGATTTTTGTGACAAATGTTAAATTAAAGCAATTGAGGAATATTTAATAAAAATATCTACGTTCTAACTTCTAGACTTGCTATATCTTTTATCAAAACTTTTCAAATTTCTTAAATTTAGTACTTCACTACCAAGAATCAAAATTATATGCTTGAGTGTAAAAGCATTTTATATTGAAATGTCAAAGCATTTTGAATGAAAAGAATGATAATCAAAAAATGAATTATTTTAGATTTATGTTATTAAATTATAGGCGTCAATGAAGCTTTTACATAGTCATAAAATATGAATATCCAATATAGTAAATATGAGAAATAACACAAAGTTTCAAATGTTAAGATTTATTGATGAAAATTAGTTATATCCTTAATATGAATATGAAATGTGTTGCCACCATTCATTTCAGGAAGTGGGACGGTCAAAATAGAAAATATTTATATGTATCTGAATAACAAAAGTTAAAATAATTTTTTCTAAATGTCCAGTTTGAACATTCAGTTGAATTTTTTGTGTAAAAACTGTTATACCAAAAATAATGTAAGGCATCATTAATGATACATGTAACAAAATTTGAATTACACAGTATTATAAGCATTAATCAAACTGGCATTTTGGAATTAATTACAATCTTTAATGCATTGCGTTTCAATTTGATTTATAGTTTATACTGAAATTGAATTTTTATCGAGAAATAATATAAGAACGATTGGATTATCTCTACATTAGGGACTTCTCACTATTTTTTTCCCTCTAATGTTCTATTTTATTATTGTGTTGATCATTTCTCCATATTGTAAAATGCACACCACTAAGAATTGACATCTTTTTAAGGGGATAATGGACTTCGAAATAAGCAAAAATGGGCAAAAACATAAAATTTTATTTTTATTGTTTCCTCACTAAAATATATGTTTATATTCAATTAAAATTTTATTATAAGATATATTCCTTAATAAAAGGAATATTTCAAAATCATAGAGAATAAAAGCATATTTTAATTACTTTCCTCAAAATGATATTGTAATTAGATTTAAACATCTTTGAAATGTTCCAAGTATTTTAATTTTTGACGAAATTAGATAGAATCAATAATAACGATTTCTTTTAAACATTAAAAGAAAATAGGGTATGCACTTTACATTTCGAATTTTTTTAGATAGTTAAAAGTCAATTTTAATTCCAATAAAAACATAAAATTCTAATGAAAACTCAGTAAGTGTGCATAAAAATATTTCTAAAAAATTAGCATTTAATTGGAATCACAAAATTATACACAATTTTATTCCAAATAAATTTATATTGGATAATAAGGCAAAAATAATGGAAAATATTAAAAATTCTGTCGCCTGGAATATTTTGAAATTTTTTTTAAAAAAAATCATATACCTTTTAATTTTTAAATAATAATAATAATATTTCATTTTAAAAAGAAATTTGACGTATTTATATTTTTATACATATGCATAAAAAATTTCATATTTCTAAGTGAATAATTCCCCAAAATGTCTTATAGAGTCTACCGTCCCCTTAACATTGATTTTCTCTGTTCTCGGTAGATGTTTTTAGTTCTAACCATACAGTATACTTTTGTTTTCTTTAATAATAAAATAAAAAATATATAATTTTGAACAGATTATTTCCCTTTTGGCCCAGAATTCTACATCTAAAAGTACAGCAGAAATCACTTAAATATGCATAGATATATGTACTAAAATAAGTCATTTTAGCAAATAACTTGAAAAAGTTTATTAATATCAAAAATTATGAAAGAAAATTTTATAAAAAAGATCTTGCCTTTCATTTTCACTTAGTTATACAAAACGAATCGTAAGTCAAATTACCATTTAAGTGATTAATAATTGGTACTCTTCTCTAAAATATAATTAACCTTCAAAACTCTACATTATTTACAGTTTTATCTCCCCTACACTTCTGAAAATTATATTGTTATATTATTATATATTTATAATTATATTGTTAATTTCGAATTCCCAAATAATGGTCATTTCGATAACATTTCACATCACACGATTTATTGTGGATATTGTGCTGAAAGGCCTCCCATTATGCTATACTTATACAATGAAACAAATCAGTTTATTGACCATGGTAAACTAATTAATTAGAGTTTTTTTGAATCAAATTAACTCATCTTTTTTTATGTTTCAACGAAAGCAGCTTTCTATCTGATTACGCATTTTGGAATCATTTTCAATTGACAAAAACTTTTCTTAAGTTTTCACAGCGTTCTCGAAACACTCATGACTATGAGAAATTTTTACCTATCAAAACAAATTCAAAGTGATCCATGGCTATATATTCGATGAAATTAGAACCTGTATTGCAGACGATGATGATGTCGTGTCCGCGTTACCACGGAAAGGTGGTGCAGTAGCTTCTGAGGGTAAAGACCCCTGAGCACCCGAGGGCAGAAGTCTGACTTCTAGCTCATATGAAGATGACACACACACATTCGCTTGAACAACCCCATTTTACAGGGGGGCACATTCACACACCTCACAGATAGAACACAGATGAAGAACAACCATGCCCGAACCAGGACTCGAACCCGGGAAGCCCAGATTACGGGGAAGACGCGCTACCCTTTTCAAGGATGCCGGCTGAATTGCAGATTTTAGGTCATTATAATTTAGTCAGCTTGACAGGAAACGACAAAGTAAGGAATGCTCTCCTTAATCCACGAAATAACTTCATGAATAAAATCAAATATCATCAAATCAAGAGAATGGGGAATACTTCAAACAGACTATTGCAAGAAATATTATTTTTTTAAAAATATTCAACAATATTCACTCATTTGTGCGAATGGAATATTTCATGATAAAGGATGGATGCAAATTTTCAAGATAAAAAAAATAGTTTATTTTGAACACTTATGTAATAAAATATTGGACTTCATAATGATTAAAAGATTATGAAATGCGCAAAATATGCCTTTCGTCACTCTGATAATAACCAAAAAATAAATTACGTCTTGCCATACATCTGTGAACATGTTTAGATCGATCAAATCAAAAGCAATCCAAATGATGTCTCTTTTCAAATAGCCCTTTCGATATTCTTAGTAGGATTTTATCGATATAAGTCCCATGAAATACAGATCTTTCTTCTTTTCAGCCTTTTTATACGCTCCCAATAGTACCCGAACAGAAAAATGAGTAAAGTTATGGGTCGGTTGTCCAGTACTACTTGTTGGCTCTTTGGTTTGAGACGATTTATAATAAAATATTTTTTTTAATCTAAAATAAAGATTTTTTTACAACATTACTGTGTTGATCTTATAATGCAGAGTTTTAACATAATTCTCAGTGTTTTTAACATTTAAAAGCATAATGCAATCGTAGAGGTTCCTTTCCCCTTTAAATTAAAAAAAATAAATAATCGCCAGCAGTAGACGTAAGAACGTCAGGACTTTGCTAGCGTATAAAAAAATAAGGATTTTGCACTTCAGTATCAGGTTAAAAACGGCCAGAAAGAAACAAGGAAACTTGATACCCAAAATACTTGTTATGATTATTGCTGAAAAGAAAAAAATTATGGCTACTTTACATACAGCTCTAGCAAACAACATCTCTCTCAGATGTAGACTTGAAGCATCTCCCCAATTCCCCCCTCCCCCCAAAAAAAGAAACAGCTTGCGGCTTTGCTACAAGATAAAAAGAAAGGATTCCGTATTCTAGTCCAGCAGTCCTAATCTATCTGTTAAACTGGCTTCTTGCTATTCATATTTTTCCAATTTTCATTCATAAAATTGCCTAGTTAATTTGAGTCCATCCTATACAAATCATCTAAGTTTAATTTCCTTTACATGATAAAATCAAATAAATAACGAAACCATAAATTTGTTATCTATTTAAACAGAATCGCATCTTGAAGAACGTTCTATACAATGAAACAAACATCGCAACTTCAAAATAACCAGCATAGCTACTTTAAGATCGCTTTTACTTATATTAAAAGCGAACTCCAAACAAATTACACTCCCCATCTCTTTTCATCAACGTCAAATCCGAATATTCAAATATGTAACATCTCGAAGCTCTCGATGCAGATGATTTGCCCAACCGGATCACACCGACCTCTGATGCATATCTGCCCATCGAGCATGCCCGCAAAGGTCAAACGGAACCTGTCAGATCGAGCCAGCATCAACTGGCAATCGCAGAAGCCAGTCGCTTGATGTATGTTGGCTGTCAGGTCCGCTAACAGATGTTACAGTAGCCGATGGTAGCAAAAAAGCATCATCGGCACAGCATCGGACAGCCGGATTAACAGAGGACTTCTTCCCGCAGTGGATTTCTTTTTTGTTTGATATTTCCCTTTCCTAATGAAGGGGAATCCGGATGCGGTCGGTGAATGTATGGTTCTGGTGATCTCAAGAGATTAGCGTAATTCGTTGAAGTCTTGCGGAAGAATATGTGAGACGATCGAAGATCTTCAAGGAGAACCCCCCCCCCCTCGTCTCGTGGGTGCTGGAAGCTAGTATGGGAAATGCCGATTTTTCAAAAGCACATATCTGCTTTTTTGTTCTGAAGAGACTTGTATCTGATTTTGATGTTGATGGCATATATGAACTTGAATTTAAAAAGAATAAGTCTGTTATTGCTTCATTTTGTCGATGACTTTTTATTTTTGTAATCGTCAAAAAAAAAAAAAAATCAAACTCAAGATTTAGACGATTTTTCGTGTTTCAGACCTTAAATCCGAAAAAGTTTTTTTTTTTTTTTTTTTTTTTAAATTATATTTCTTTGACGCTCTTGTATATCTGTCCACGCAAACGATAATTCAAAAGCGGCTTGAACTAGATAGAAAAAAAATATTATTTGGTCTTTACACTGGATTTGTGGGTTTTCATCAAATTTTAAACGAAATCCATTCACCAGAAATCTGTCTGTCTGACTGTCCGATTACAGATGAACTCAATAACTACAAAGAGGTAAGAGCTGGATGCAGGAAATTTGGTATACAAATTTAGCATCGAAAGCATAGCTTTAATTCTTTATTCGGTCTCTACACAGAATTTATAGATTTTCATCAAATTTTAAATCACAAGAAGTCTGTCTGACTGTCCGAGTACAGATGAACTCAATAACTACAAAGAGGTAAGAGCTGGATGCAGGAAATTCGGTATACAAATTTAGCATCGAAAGCATAGCTTTAATTCTTTATTCGGTCTCTACACAGAATTTATAGATTTTCATCAAATTTTAAATCACAAGAAGTCTGTCTGACTGTCCGAGTACAGATGAACTCAATAACTACAAAGAGGTAAGAGCTGGATGCAGGAAATTCGGTATACAAATTTAGCATCGAAAGCATAGCTTTAATTCTTTATTCGGTCTCTACACAGAATTTATAGATTTTCATCAAATTTTAAATCACAAGAAGTCTGTCTGACTGTCCGATTACAGATGAACTCAATAACTACAAAGAGGTAAGAGCTGGATGCAGGAAATTCGGTATACAAATTTAGCATCGAAAGCATAGCTTTAATTCTTTATTCGGTCTCTACACAGAATTTATAGATTTTCATCAAATTTTAAATCACAAGAAGTCTGTCTGACTGTCCGAGTACAGATGAACTCAATAACTACAAAGAGGTAAGAGCTGGATGCAGGAAATTTGGTATACAAATTTAGCATCGAAAGCATAGCTTTAATTCTTTATTCGGTCTCTACACAGAATTTATAGATTTTCATCAAATTTTAAATCACAAGAAGTCTGTCTGACTGTCCGAGTACAGATGAACTCAATAACTACAAAGAGGTAAGAGCTGGATGCAGGAAATTCGGTATACAAATTTAGCATCGAAAGCATAGCTTTAATTCTTTATTCGGTCTCTACACAGAATTTATAGATTTTCATCAAATTTTAAATCACAAGAAGTCTGTCTGACTGTCCGAGTACAGATGAACTCAATAACTACAAAGAGGTAAGAGCTGGATGCAGGAAATTCGGTATACAAATTTAGCATCGAAAGCATAGCTTTAATTCTTTATTCGGTCTCTACACAGAATTTATAGATTTTCATCAAATTTTAAATCACAAGAAGTCTGTCTGACTGTCCGATTACAGATGAACTCAATAACTACAAAGAGGTAAGAGCTGGATGCAGGAAATTCGGTATACAAATTTAGCATCGAAAGCATAGCTTTAATTCTTTATTCGGTCTCTACACAGAATTTATAGATTTTCATCAAATTTTAAATCACAAGAAGTCTGTCTGACTGTCCGAGTACAGATGAACTCAATAACTACAAAGAGGTAAGAGCTGGATGCAGGAAATTTGGTATACAAATTTAGCATCGAAAGCATAGCTTTAATTCTTTATTCGGTCTCTACACAGAATTTATAGATTTTCATCAAATTTTAAATCACAAGAAGTCTGTCTGACTGTCCGAGTACAGATGAACTCAATAACTACAAAGAGGTAAGAGCTGGATGCAGGAAATTCGGTATACAAATTTAGCATCGAAAGCATAGCTTTAATTCTTTATTCGGTCTCTACACAGAATTTATAGATTTTCATCAAATTTTAAATCACAAGAAGTCTGTCTGACTGTCCGATTACAGATGAACTCAATAACTACAAAGAGGTAAGAGCTGGATGCAGGAAATTCGGTATACAAATTTAGCATCGAAAGCATAGCTTTAATTCTTTATGCGGTCTCTACACAGAATTTATAGATTTTCATCAAATTTTAAATCACAAGAAGTCTGTCTGACTGTCCGATTACAGATGAACTCAATAACTACAAAGAGGTAAGAGCTGGATGCAGGAAATTCGGTATACAAATTTAGCATCGAAAGCATAGCTTTAATTCTTTATTCGGTCTCTACACAGAATTTATAGATTTTCATCAAATTTTAAATCACAAGAAGTCTGTCTGACTGTCCGAGTACAGATGAACTCAATAACTACAAAGAGGTAAGAGCCAAACTGATGAAATTTGGTAAGTAAACTTATCATAAAAAGTGCAGCATGGATTCTAATTTCTGACCAAATACCAAATAATTTGAAGCGTTGACCATATGTCGGTCTGTACTTTCACATACATGCATGCGTAGTAATTCAAAAACGCTTTTATTAACTTTAATAAATGAAATTTGATAAGTCATATTGTGTCTGTATTTGTAATTCTGTATCAAATTTTGCTTTCACTCGGTCAGAAAAAATGCGTCCTAAATATAAATTAGATTTTCTATTACTTGTTTGTTAATCCCATGCCAGTAGTTTTTTTTTTTTTTTTTTTTTTTTTCAATACACCTTGTCATCCGTCTTATAAACAAGGTTTGTGCCAGAAGTTAATTGCTAAAAAAATCATCTAAGATGATAGGCTAAGAGTCCCTTTTGTAATTATTATTTGTCAACGGTATGTGGTTCATAATACATAAATACTAATTTCCTATTCTATAAAACGAAATGCACGGTATTGTCCAAGATCTATAATTTCATGTGAAGGTTGGTAATACTCTTATCAGTGAGTATTCGATAAAGTTTCAAGTAGACTACTCACGCACCTTTTTTTTTTTCCTTCAACGTTTTATAAACGTTGAACAATGTGACTATGAGATTTTGATAAGTTCCGCTGTTTATAAAAAAAACTGTATAATAAAGAAAACCGATGTTTCTGTATTAATTGCATGATGTGCGATATTTAAAACTAACTGCCTTTGGCGACTAGCCAGTTCGCCAATCTTAATGCTCGTTTAAATTTTAATAATTAAATATTTTATGTAATTCCTACTTTAATAGCTTCTTCATTAAAATATTTTGGAACCTCAAATTTTGATAGTCATATAATTCACCCAAAATATTATAAAGGCATTCAGTCATAACGTAATATGTATCTCTCTCATTTTCTGTTAGCTCTCGTAGAATTTATGCTTTAAATTAAAGTGGAAATGATTAATCTGCAATTAATATAATAATATTTTTTACTGAAACAAAGCATTTTTTTTAATAATATGATTACTGATAACAGTGTCACTGAGCGTTTAAACTTTATGGGCACTAAAGAATATCTTTCTTAATTTATGTAATATCTCAAGAATTTGTCAACAAGATTTTCTCAGATCATCATGAACAGATCGATTAATTAACAGTGTTTAATTTTAAATGCATCAAACACTAAGAGAATAAACAGAATCGTTTAATATGATCGGTTGAAAACAGGTTAAAGTAAACTACTTGAAAAACGTACTTGAAACTATAAGCATATACAAAAAATATATGACTAATATAAATACAATTTTATTACAAAAGCATACAACTAACCTAAAAATAATTTTAATCAAGTGCGCGGCCGTTGAAAATAGTTGTCAACAATCAGAACTGCTTGAATGCTGCGCATGCTTGAATTTTTAACGCCAATTATGGTGACGCAAATGCGTGAATTTTCTGCGCCAATTGGGGTAACGCTACGCAGATTAAAAATTTTTAATTTCCTATATTCTGTTTTATTTTAATTCAAAGGTACTTCAGAATGAATCCGAAAAATGGATTAATTAACAATGTTTAAATTTAAATGCATCAAACACTAAGAAAATAAACAGAATCCTTTGAAATAATCTGCCGAAAATTTCTTAAGCCTATCCTCTTTAGCGTTGGGAAAAAAAACTGAAGCCTTATTCATTTGGCGGTGGGGAAATAAAAAGATTTTTTTGGCGGGAAAGTTAGTTTTTAATTAATAATTAAAATTCTAATTAAAAATTCAAAAAAAGGAACCCCAGGTGTACATTCCCAACCTCCAAGGTATGCATGTGCCAAATTTGGTAGCTGTAGGTCGAACGATCTGGCCTGTAGAGCGCCAACGCACACACGCACACACATTGAGCTTTATATGAGTACTAGCCGCCTTTGGCGACCAGCCGGTTCGCCAATCTTAGTGTTCGTTAAAATTTTAATAATTAAATATTTTATGCAATTCCAACTTCTTCAGCAAAATATTTTATTCTTCAGCAAAATATTTTAAAACTTCAAATTTTGATAGTCATATAATTCACTCATAATATTATAAAGGCCTTCAGTCATAACGTGATATGTATCTCTCTAATTTTCTGTTACCCCTCGTAGAATTTATGCTTTAAATTAAAGTGTAAAGGATTAATCTGCAATTAATATAACAATATTTTTTACTGAAACAAAGCATTTTTTTTAATAATATTATTACTGATAATAGAGTCACTGAGCGTTTAAACTTTATGGGCACTAAAGAATATCTTTCTTAATTTATATAATATCTCAAGAATTTGTCAACAAAATTTTCTCAGATTCATCATGAACGGATCGATTCATTAACAATGTTTCATTTTAAATGCATCAAACACTAAGAAAATAAAATGAATCGTTTAAAATAATCTGTCGAAAACAGGTTTAAAAAAACTACTTAAAAAACGATGTACTTAAAACTATAAGCATATATAAAAATATATATATAACTAACATAAATACAATTTAATTACAAAAGCATGCAACTAACCTAAAAATAATTTAAATCATTGAAAACAGGTTAAAAAAAACTACTTAAAAAACGACGTACTTAAAACTATAAGCATATATAAAAAATATATATATAACTAACATAAATACAATTTAATTACAAAAGCATGCAACTAACCTAAAAATAATTTAAATCATTGTAAACAGGTTAAAAAAAACTACTTAAAAAACGATGTACTTAAAACTATAAGCATATACAAAAAATATATAACATAAATACAATTTACTTACAAAAGCATACAACTAACCTAAAAGTAATTTAAATCGTCCGTTGATAATGGTTGCCATGCCAACGATCAGAACACAGTGCGCATGCGTGAATTTTCTTCGCCTTTTACGTAACGCAAATGCGTGAATTTTTCTACGCCAGTTGGGGTAACGCTATGAAGATTAGACATTTTTAATTTCCTTTATTCTGTGCTATTTTAATTCAAAAGTACTTCAGAATGAATCTGAAACATGGATTAATTAACAATGTTTAATTTTAAATGCATAAAACATTAAGAAAATAAACAGAATCGTTTGAAATAATCCGCCGAAAAATCTTAACCCTAGCCTCATTACTGTTGGGAGAAAAAAAGAACTAAAGCCTAAATCATTTGGCGTTGGGGAAAATTGAAGATTTTTTTGGCGGAAAAGTTGGCGGTGGGGAAAATGGAAGATTTTTTTGGCGGGAAAGTTAGTTTTTAATTAATAATTGACTACCCCTAACATTTAGGGGGATGAAAAATAGATGTTGGCCGATTCTCATAGATACCGGATAAGCACAAAAAATTTCATCAAAATCGGTCAAGCCGTTTCGGAGGAGTATGGCAACGAAAACTGTGACACGAGAATTTTATATATTAGATAGATATATCGAGCTTTGGTCTGAATCCTGCCTGTGAACTTTGGCGATTTTTTTCTTCTTTTGGCAGTGTATCACTGGCATGCTGTTAATGCACAAATACCAGGAAACTCAGTATATATTTTAGGTGCCTTTCTTCCATTGGCGTATGTAATTTGGATGCTTTCTTAAAATTTAACATTAAACTACAAATGTAGTCACAATTTCACATACCAAATTCCATTTATTTAGATTACTGCGTTTTTGAATTATTGTATGTACGTGAATGCGAAAGCATAAACCGACAGCCAGTCACCCCTTTGAGAGATTTAGTTCAAAATTTGATTTTTTTTTAAAATCTACCATTTAGATGATAACATCGTGTACCATATTTCATCTAGCTAGCTTTTTATTTTTTTTTACACAGTACGGACAGAATTCTTCTGAATGGATTTCATTTAAAATTTGATAGAAATGTAAAATTTTAGGAAATATAAAATTATAAAATCTAGTAATCTGTAATTATAAAAAAATAAAAGTCCATATACTAAATTATAACCATTTAGTGCAAAACGTTTATGAGTTATCGTGTTGACAATTTGATAGAAAGACAGACAGATAAAATTCTAAAAATGTGATTTTTTGACTCAGGCGGTGTGAAAAAGAAATTTCTTAAAATCTGAAATTCAAATTTTTTGACGATTACAATACTTTTGCTTTTTATATTTAGAGTAAATAAAATAAAATTTTATAAAAATTGTGAAACATTTTTTTTAAATTATTTTTTGTTTGTTTGGATGTATAACAGAAAAAACATTCTGCGCCAACTTTGGTAGCTGCGAATCTAATATAATATAGTGAAGAGGATTTTATTAAAGACAGGCTTCTTCATATCAAATTCATTTCTTGTTTATGGTTTAATTCACTGAAAGAGAGAAAATAAGAGCTTATTGGCGTTGGTAATGTATTTCCCCTCCTTTTTTTTTATCCGCTATAAAAGAGAATGTGATCGCACATAGGCCATGTTGTTTGCTTGAATTTTTCATCGAAACTGACAATTTCCTACAAATGACCACTTGATGGTTTCTTTTTAAGTATATTTACGTCTGGTTTTAAAATAACAAGAGGGCTATTTTGGGATGTTCTTCGTAAACTCGAATTGTTTACAAAGAAAGAGGAAGAAAAATTCCCCTCCCCCAGATTTTTCACTGCATCAATTTAAGGATGTTTAATCTCAATGAATTTAGTTGTACAAGGACCACTTACACATTGATTGGACCACACCAGAAGGTTCTAAACGGAAATTTGGTGTTATAAATTTCATTGAACTTGATATCATTTATACTTCTGAAACATATTTTTATTTGAAATATGTTCTCTGAAGCAAAATTGCTTAGTCATTCAAAAAATTAAATTATGAAATCAGTCTTTGAAAACAAAGAGTACATCTAATTGATATCAATTATTTAAAATCATTACTTAAAACTGCATATCAAAAATTACATGCATGCATTAAATGCCTTTTAAAGACAGAATGCAATACTCTATTTATATCCATGAAGTAAATGGCAACATAAAGGTTAAAATCAAAAACTTTATACAAAAATGAAAAGGTATGCCAATTCTGGAAGGCAAACTTCGACAGTAAATTTAAGGGCCGCGGTGGCCTGGTGGTAAGGTCTCGGCTTCGGAACCGGAGGGTTTCAGGTTCGTGACCGATTCCACCGAAGAACCGTCGTGTAAAGGGGTCTGTTGCACGTTAAATCCGTCATGACCAAATGTCCTCCCGCTGGTGTGGAGAGGGGGGGTGCCAGCTCAGGTGTCGTGCTCGTCATCTGACCGCGGTTCAAAATTACGAGGTCCGTCCCAAAATAGCCCTAGTGTTGCTTCAAACGGGACGTTAATATAACCAAACCAAACCAATCGACAGTAAATTTCAATATCATGAAACAGATCTATTTCGTTTTCAAACATAAATATTCAAAAAATTATTTTCTTCGGACAATTTTTATATTTTATCAAAATAATATTGAGTACTAACAATATTTCGTGCTCATTAAGAAAATTTAACTTTCTTTTAAAAGGAATAAGTGCAACTACTATTTCTAGAAATATTCTCTATTCTCTCTCTCTCTCTCTCTCTCTCTCTCTCTCTCTCTCTCTCTCTCTCTCTCTCTCTCTCTCTCTCTCTCTCTCTCTCTCTCTCTCTCTCTCTCTCTCTCTCTCTCTCTGTGTGTGTGTGTGCATGTGCGTGCGTGTGCATGTGCGTGCGTGTGCATGTGCGTGCATGCGCGCACCAATGAATAGAAATGGTGTAAGGTTCCTTGAATAGTTCAAATTCCATGGATAAAATTCAGAAACACTTTTTTGATCTCGTTATTTGCACGATATATTTTTCCTCCTGAAAAAAAAATGAATTCATGAACAAAAACATCTGATTGCAGATTTACGACATGAAAAATGAAATGAAATAAAAAGTTTTCGATTGTAAATTCCACGAGAGGATCACAGAGCTTAATATCAAAATTCTTGCTTTAGTTTGAAAAATTTCTAAAAATTGTAAGATTTCTAATGAAATAGAAAAAAATATATTCAAATATTGCATTCAGATATTTAGTTTCTGTTATTTAAATGCAAGGAATTTTGTTAATTACGATACCTCAAATCTCAAAATTATGAGATGAAAAAAAAAAGTATAGTTTCCTCTAATTTATTGATTACATTACGGAGTTTGTTACTTTTTTCGTAATTTTGCATTTTGTAGAAAGAACAAAATATTAATTATTTTAGTTTATCACAAATTCTAAAGGAATTTAGAGACAATGTTTATTAAATCTTTTGTCAATTACCATACCTTTTTTTGCACCTCAAATATTTTGTAATTTTTCCTGATAGAACAGTTTTTACTTATAAATCCATGACACCAAAAACCTAAATTTTAAATGAATGTTATGCGTTTAATTGTTTTGAATCGCCCCCAAGTTAAAATTTACATATTTATTTTTTAATAGATGATGTCTTTATTACAAATTATTTCATGGAATCAGATGCGGAAATTGATTTCACAGTTTTAATTTAACTGTTAATTTTTGTCAGTCTTTAATAATTTCTATCCCTTATCTAAAAGAGCCTTAAAAGCATATTTTAAGCATAAATACTTCATATCTTGAACACTTGCAAATTCTTTAAATTTCCTTTTGTATATTAATTTTATTTTAAAACATAACTTTTTAAAACTGAAACTTTTTCCGTACAATTTTATAATCTATGAAAAATGAATTTAAAATATATAAATTTAAAATAAATTGACATCATTTGACGATTAAAATTTTCCAGGATAAATGTTTCTTATGATAAACGATATTCTAGCACTTGCAATTGTATCTGCCGAACACCAGAGTTGACATGCGTGAAATAATATTTGCTACAGAAAAGCGAACGAGAAAACAGAGAAAAACCGGAATGGCCAGGGAATTCCAGGGAAATCAGGAAAAGATAAAGTTTTGTTGTTGTTGTTGTTGTTGTTTCTAAAACCGGAATTTATTTTATTTTGATAATTTTTATCGAATTCGAAAATTCACTGGTCTTTTTTTCGTAAATAGAATTAGATATCGTTAAAAATGAATGAAAATCAAGTCACTTGCTGACAGTCTCAAATGAAGTCTTCCATATTTATACTCAAGTTAAATTCCCGATGGTCCGAAATTTCGGCTATATAGGATTTCAACACAGTATTTGAAAAGTTTTTTCAGTTCTGACGTACAGCTATCATGTGTCTAGTTTATGGCGGCTTTTGCTTCAGTTTGTTCAGATTCTTTCGAATGAACTAACTTCATTATTTGTCTTATTTTTATTTTCTATATTATATATGTTTGTCAGTATATTGTTAAAAAAAATTTTTTCTTCGCTGTGATTTCTTATTTTACGATATTAAAATGGTAATTCGATGGTATTGTGGTGAAAGCTTATAAGCCACATAATAGCTACACTATACGAGCAATTGCTTTTGTATTGTGGTCATGTTACTGGGCTGCGAATCACAAGGTTCCAGGTTCTATCCTCGCTCATCGCCGATACGCCACAGTATTACAATTTGCTAATTAATCATTGTTGGGTAGAATCGCGATCAAGACTCGGAGTGGTATTCATGCTCGTATACAAAACAATTTAGGGATTGTAAATTTTCTTTTACCAACGAGCGGATCTGCAGTAGAAAAGAAAGATTTATTGTGTGTGAGAGAGAGAGAGATGGGGAGGAGAGAGAGAAAGAGATTAAAACTTTATTGAAGAAGCAATATTTGAATTTTTAATGCTTTTTATTCTTCCGAATTTCGTAGATATGCTCCAATTTTTAGCTTTCGTAAACATTTTTTGTCCATATCCTGGCGAGAGTAGAACGGTGATCCGAATAGGTAAGCAGTAAAGTGGAAAGAACGAACTTGAGAAATAATTTTTATCTGATATACCTTTAGAAGGAATTTGCAGATCTTAGCTTTTTGATTCCGTGGGAAAATCAGAAGACCGCGCATTTCAGAAATTAAAATTACAGTAAAGATGGAGTTCAAGCCAATATTAAATTATTTTAAGAGCATAGATAATTTAAAATAATTACGCGTGTGTAATAGGCATAATTAACCGATCGACTTCATTATATTTCTGCGTTCTGTCAAAAAGGCATTATAAATAAGGTTCAACTCCTGATATCGTTGTAATTTGCTGTTTTAATGGTCCTTTTTTATTTCAGAAAGAGAAAAAAAATTACAATTCAATTTATTTTTTTTCCTCCGAATATCAAATCGGTCTCATTGCGTACTATGAAAATAGAAGTGTGATTATTATTTTATTTTTTTTGTTATTAATATATTGAAAATTATTTTAAATTAGAGATAAAGTATTGACCCAGTATTATAGTCTAACAATAATTTATTGTAAATAAACATTATAAGAAAATTAATTAATTTTCCATTTTTTTAATAAAATATGAATAGGATTTTTTACTTTATGTTTTGGAATCTTCAAAGTATCGGATATTTTATCATTTTTATTATTTCTCGTATTTTTAAAATTCCTCCCACATTAAACAAAATACTTCTGAATTTAATAATAATATTAAACATGTTAAATTAATTTAAATTTTCTATTTGGTACATTATAGATACATATTCCTTTTTCAAACAAAAAAAATTAAAAAATAAAGTTTTTCTTTATCACGCTTTGATGTATATGAAATTAATTGCCACAAATGTTTACAAAATTCATTCATGCCATCTTTTTTTCTTTAATTAATACTTCTAAAAATAGTTTATTTTTAAAGCAATAAACAAATAAAAATTAATGATAGGAATTAAACTTCTACTTTTCACCATTTGAACACAAAAGGGTTCTGAATTCTGCCAGTGGATGGATGATTTTTACTAGAATTATATTTACAATACATTTCATAAAAAAACGCCGAAATTAGAAGAAACACGAATAATTTCATGCAAATTCTAAATTATATTAAATATATTTCACAAATATTAAAAATATTTTTTGAAGAAAACTGAAAAAAAGTAATTAAAATTTTAATTCAAAAACTAGCATCGTATCGTAAAATAAAATGTAAAAAACTTTAAATTATGATACATAATAATTTATACATAAATCTGAACATTATTTACAATTACTGGACACTCAATGGATTCTGAATTGTGTTCACATGCGCCACTTTATTTTATTTTATTTTATTTATTTAGCCTTATACTCATGAATTTTACGTTTTGTTCTACTGTAGGAATTATAAAGCTCTTACGTATAACATTTGTTGAAGTATTATGAGTTGTTAATCAAAAGGTCTTAAAAAAATTAAATTTCTTTTCATTTCTCATATATTTGGTTCGGCTCTTCCTTCTCCAACAACGAAAAATAATTCTAACAAGTCACGACATTAACAGAAAACACCATATTGTCATAGTGGATAATGATAAATGATTATGATATTGTGCATTAAATATGATTTAAGATGTGAATTTAAGAATTGGATTAGTAAATCTTTTATATGTCGTTATTCAGTTCAGAACAATAATTTCTAATTTTTTTTTTATTGCTAGAAAAAGGAGAAACGAACAAGGGACAATAATTTCAAAATAATTCATTAATAGCTGTAACCGCGATTTATTGTTTTGTTGTTGCCATGGTGGTGAAGTCGTTGGATTGTGTAAACAAAGGTTAGATATCATTTTGCAGGATTTGAATTTTTATGGATTTTTTTTGTAATAAGTATGATTATGAAATATTTAATTACAGATTTCCTGTTTGTTATTTTAACTAAGTGGAAGATTTAAAATAAGATAAAATGTATAACTTCTATAGGTTTGTTAAAAATTTAAATAGAATTTTATCGACTGTATTTTGTTTAATTAAATTAATTTCTGTAAAGTATTTGGTGCTTTTATTAAACTAAAATTAATGCTAAATATCTTCACCAAACAAAGATTTTAAGTTTCTTTTTTCATTTTAGTAACCAAAGCAAAAATTTTTTGATTGATTTAATATAATAATATTGAGAAATGAATCCTTACCTGAAGTTATTTACAATATTTGCATTTTTAAATAAATGACTGCTAATAAGAAATTTTTTGTTTTTAATATTCATGATTTTTGTATCATGTTGTAATACATGCTTAAAAGCAATATATATTTGTGGTCAAAAACAGTTTTCTTGTCAATATCTTTTCTGAATGCATAAGCACTATGTTATAGAAAAAAATTTTTAATCATTTTCTTTTTTTCTGAAAATTTAGTGAAGTAGATTTTATTTAACTATCTCTCCTATATGATTCAAATTCCATAAATTTTTGACTTAATTTTTTACTGAAGTTTCAAGCATTTAGTTATTATTTTGAGTGTCTGTGTTCATTCTACAATTTTATATTATTGCTTTATTATATGTATTAAATACTGGAAATTTCATAAAAATTAATCTTTTAAAAGTCTAATTAATATTAAATTAGGAAATAATTTCTAGTGCAAACTAATTTGAATTAATTTCAGCTGTTTTTATGAAAATACCTTAATTATGAGGTATTGAAGTAATTTTCATGGTCATTGAATCTTTTTTTATATAATAATTTATTCAGAACTTTCTTCTATCTGAAATTTTATTTGTAATTATTTCTTTGGTACTCACATATTAACCATTGACTAATACAGCCAAATTTTAGGTACAAAAGAATTTAATAGCATGAGATCTTTGACAACTTATTTGGGACTTTATTGCTGACTTGTAGTTGCCAAAGGTTTCACACTTTATGGTAAACGATTAATTGTTGCATATGATTAAGTGTCATTTGTATTAATAAATATTAATTTTTTTATGTTGTTTTATCTTATTGAGATAAACTAAACTGCTTAAAAAAGTTTAAAATAATGTATACATATTTTATTATGTAATTTTAATTTGGTAAATATTAACTCTTATTTTCAAGTCTAATTTTATGCATATAAATATATAATAATTTTTTTAAAAATCGGTTTATCAAACAAAGAAAAACTTCATTATCTGTTTACAAATATTTTTAAAGCAAAATAGAATAATCGAGTACTTATTCTTAATTCATTAGTTAATTAATGTTTTCCATTCTTTCTTCCAACATTAAGTTCTTCCATTACTTGAAAGTTTGGAATTATTTGCATTCCATTCTCCTCCTCTCATTTTTAATTTCACTATGATTTTACAGGATGACATAATTGGATACATAATTAAATCTTAAAATAAATATTATTTTTGCTATTTATAAGTAAATGAAAAGGAAGAGATATTGGACTTTTCTTTTTTAGAGTTAGCTTCTCAATATTTTAAATTGCATTTTGCACTTCAAAATTAGCTTCTAAAGGACATATTTTTATGTCTAATAAACTCAATTCATTTATGTTTCTTAATTTAATTCTTTTTCTATATATTTAAATTTAAAAAGCATTTTAATTTTTGATTTTAGTAGACTTATCGTTTTTCCCCACACTTTTCAAAGTCTAATTTTGGTGCTTCTGTATTAATAATAAGTCAAAACAGCAATTGATAAATCATTAAAAAAAATTGTCAAAGATATTGCATTAACCATAGCAAAAATTTTGTACTGTATTTGCCAATGACATGCATTCAAGTTTAAAGTTTGCCAGTGGCATATAGTTAATATGCAAATACCTTAATTAATCTTAACTATCTAACACTCAACTGTTGTATCATGTGAAAATTATTTTTTAAAAAAATGCCTTCTTCGCTAATTTATGACAAATATTCCCATTTCAAATGTATTACAAATTTTATTGTACTGCTGCACTGACTTTTACTTTTTGCCATTGCACAAACTGCATACTACTCAGGTTCAAACAAACAAAAAAAAATGAAAACATCGAAATGATGCAAACTTTTTTCTTTACTATGAAAAGAGGAAATAAAAAAATAGTTCAAAGGAGTATTACTTTATCATTTAGATATATATTGTTCATTATCTCTCAAAATGCTGCAATATATCTACATATATATTATTGCAATTTTAATACATAGTTTAATTTTAAAAATATGGAATGCTTTAAAAATAATATAGCCTTTTGTTTTAACAAATGGATATTTCTGTTATGAAATATGACCTGCTAAAAAAATTATATACCTATTAATTAACAATAAAAGAGTCAAAACTCACCCAATGTAGCACCAAAACTCTATAAGGGCACTTATAACTTACGAGAAGAAAACAAGTCTCTATTTATGCTGTTTATACAAAGTTTATTGGAAGAGTATATACAAAGAATATATAGAACTCTATAAAATGAAATTATCATCAATCCTTCACCGTTAATTAGCAAGTGCCAAAAATTATCATTTTCAGTTTTATTATTTAACACATGTTATTGATTATTCTTATTTCCTGTTCACTTTTTTTATTTTAAGAATTTTACATCTTACCAATTAATTTATGGTTATTTCAATGTTGTATTTTTAAATTCAGCTATTAATAATAACTTTTGATAGTTATGCTCATAAAATTGTTTCTTGAGCTTCTTATTGTATAGGTGTGTAATTTAAGATTTCTTGAAACTATTATTAATCGTTATTCTTTGTTTTTAATAAAATGCTTTTGTATATACCAGTTTTTAAGGGTATTTTTTAAAATAAATTTATTGATATATCATTTTGTTCCATTATTATTATTGCAGGATCAATATCTATTGAAATGCTGTTGGGATTTAAAGTATATATTCTTAATTTGTATTAAGATGAATAATTATGCAGGTAAGATATTCTTTTTTTAATTTAATCATCTTTAATTTTTTATTGATGTTTTCGACCTAATTATTATTGCACATGTTATTTAAAATATTGTTGCTTTTATTAAAATGTAGTGGAATTATGTATTAGCTGTGTATTTACATTGCATGTAAACTGTTTATTGTAATATTTATTTAAAATTAAGATATGAATGATATTATATCATGTGTAGTATTTTACTCTATAAGAGAATTAGAAAAGTAGTTAATCATTACATATTCCTGTATGTATTTGTTTTGTACAATTTATGAGTATGTCATTATATCATATCTTTGAATTGAAATTTCTTCCAAAGTTGATGTCCTTTCAATCAATATTTTATTACAATTTCTTTGAAGTTTCATGTAATTCTATTTATATTGTATTCTAGTTGTTTTGTGTGACAAGCTATTTGCTAGAATAATTTGTTGTAAAAAACTTTATTTAAATCTTTTATATTTAATTTTATCTTAATGGCCCCCTAAGAAAACATTTTGTAGCTTCAAATTGTGTTAGACATAAACTTATTCTATTTTAGAAGCCTTATACCATTCTGTTCATTGTACAACATACATCCTATTTCTCTATCTTGCCCATTATTTGTTCATTTTAAAACAGAAAGTGGTTAAATTTCAGCTAATCAAACATTTTACAATTTGAATATAAAATATTTTCATAAAAAATGAAAGAAGAGTAAGTTGAATCTTTTAGCAATAAAAATTTTCTGTATGCTACCAAATGTGATTCATAGTTTATGTAATATTTTGAAAGAATTCAGTTTGCTGATTTAATGAAAAATTTCATTATATTGCAGTAAGGAAACAGAACTTCAAAAAGAAATAATACCTATATCCAGTTATATTACAGGAAAGCGTGATTGGGCTTAAAAAAGGGCAATCTGTATAAAAATTTTATCATTGCTTTTTTCTGAAATTAGATCATAAAACTTTTATCTTTATTATTTCTGAAATTGGGTTATAATTGTAACTACTATAGAATTTTAAAAAACTAAGCATTATTTGAAAAAACATTTCAACATGCAAAAATAAACCAAATCAAATTTTATTTATCAAAAATAAAATAAATACTCATTAATAATTAAATACTCAGGTTAAAGTATTGGAGCAATAGTGAGAACCATTTAAATTTCATTACAATAATAAAATTCATACTTTAGAAAATATTAAAAAAAAAAATACTTAAAAATTTTTTTTAATTAGAGAAAATATTTAGATATGTCAAATTGGTTTCATTGAATTTTTTAAAAATTATAAAATGGTATAAAAATGGTGGGTTTTGTAATATATTTTTAGAAATTATGGCAAAAAAAAAAAAAAAAAGCTCCCTTTGAATTTTGCTTAATTTTTAGTTAAATAAAGTTTCAAAAAAATTGAAGCGCTTCCTCTGCCTTTCACTTTTACCCTATATTTGTTCCAAATTTGATAGTTCCAACATTCTGTTCTGTAGAATGTCAGTGGGACATACATAGAGACATGTTCACTTTATATATTACAAGATCTCCAGAATTGTTTAAAAAGAGAAGAGTTTTCCTTTTTTATTTTCAAGGAATCTATTTACTTATTTAAGATAATTGTAGATAGTTCTCATTTCAAATTTTAAAACTCATTAAAATAATAAAGTGGTTAAATTACTTAAATAACTTAATAAAAATAAAAAGTGGTTAAATAACTTAATAAAAAAGACTATAATAAATAAAAAAACTGTTCGTAATCCTAAGAAAGGATTTAAATTTTGATTATAAATAAATGGCTTTTTTTTTATGAAGATATGTTTTAATTCAACTTAATTAACTTTTTTGTACATATGGTTGAAGTGCAATCAATTGAATTCAAACATTTGCTTAACCTTTTTGAATTCTTGAACTTATGAATGTTGTTGAAAAATGAAGTTGTTTTTATTTTTAATTAGTCGTCTTTGGTAATCAGGTAGATTTCTGGTGATATTAGCTATGTTTAATTTCAGATAAACTATTTAGATATAACTAACTGTTTATGATTCTGCCTAATTGTTTGGCATTAAAGTTGTACTATTTTAATTGTCTTATTTAAGCTGTATTTATTTTGTACATTAATTTTTTTAATGAAAACCAGTCTTATGATTTCATAGCATTATTAAAAACATATATATTCTTGTTTATCTATCTTCTAACTTTCACATTACTTTCACTTTTAGTTAAATAAAGTTAATTTTTTAGTCCATTTTGTAAAGAGTCCTGATATCAAACAAAATACTTCTTTTTGGATTATAAATGATGAAAAACAAAGTCATACAATTACAAACGTGATGAAATAATAAAAATTATTTGAATTTCAGATCAACAATCTAATATATTATTGAAAATTAGGCAAAAAAAAAAAAATGTTTTTAGGAAATTTCAAAATTTAGCAAAAATTTGCATGATTTTTAAATTGGTATCATTAAAAAGGCCAATTTTTAAAATGACATAAAATTTATTTTTGTGTAATACTATTTTTGAAAATTATCGCTGTAAAATGCCCAAATTCATTCATTAATTAAAATTTCAAAAATAATTACTCTACATTCCCGATCTCCGAGATATATATGTGTTAAATTTTATAACTGCAGGTCAAACATTCTGGCCTGTAGAGCACTGGCACATACTCATTTGTCTTTATTATTAGAAGGGATTAATAAAGATAAAATATATAATTTTATAAATAGGTATAACCTTCTTCAATCAAAACATAAACCAAAAAAAAATAGTGAGTATGCATCTTTATTGTATCATGATTGTTAATAAAAACAAAAACAAAAATTACTGCTCTTAATTTTTCAGAAGACTGAAAAGATGCTTAATTTTGTATTTAATTTTTGTTTTAATGTGTCTGTTCTAATAATAAAAACTAATAAGTATCTTTTGGCATTCTTTACAGCACACCGTTTGATCTAAAGCTATCATGAAAAAAATTTTTACATAAATATAGTTTGGAAAGTGTAAATGTACCCTTTAAAATGATGAAATTTTGTTAAATTAAAATTAAGCAAAATTTTGGTATATTTCATTGATTATTTTTACACCAACTTAAAACTAGAATTTAAAAAAATATTTTTTGGATAATTGCAGTTAAGTTATACTATTTGTTTTCTTTCATTTTGATAATTAGAAAAAAAAATTTATGTAATATTTCATTGTCACTATGAGATTCAAACCATTTTTGTTCTTTCTATAAATATTGAGTTGTATGTTTTTCTTCTTTTTTGAAAACTAAGAAATTGATTCTGTTTGTTACTTTTATTGCATATTCTTTGGTAGTATTATTATGAATTTTTAGTTACTTATTTATTTAAGCATTTTTTAATCTTTTTTGCAATCTATTAAAAATGCCTTAAAATATTGAGTAATATATCTGATATGCTCAAATAATATACAGTTTTTGTAAACTTTTTTACTAACAAGTTTCAAACCAGTTAACTTCCTGCTAAGTATCATCATAATAATGCAAGTAAAATAAATCATATCATATTAATGTTAAAATCAATTGCACATTTTATATAAGAATAAGAAATTGAAATAACTGTTTTAAACAACGTATATTAATGGACAGTTATGTCTACATACAATAATAATCTTAACCTCATTTTGTGGGTTTTTAAACATAATAAACATGTTTAAGAAATTCATTACAATTTGATATTTAAGTAATACTCTGTTGACAGAACTACTGGTATATAATTATACAAAAGAGATATTCATGAAATTCAAAATAACCAATTTTCTTAGAATGGCAGTAAATTGCCAATTGCCACTATTTCTCTGATTATGAGATTGTAGTAGTTAGCTTGCAATCAGTTTTTTATAAAAAGTTACCAGCTTTCATTCAGAATTGTATCTGCATTTTTTTTCAATGGCACCTGAAAAAAAAAATATCTTACACACATTTTAAATTTACATTGAGCATATTACAATAGTTGATGATTTATATGCCATAAATCAAGGTGACTTGGTTCTCTTTCTCAAGATTTCAGATATATTTTTTTTAATTAAAATAAAAATATATTGATTACGATATCCAACTTTTCCTTCATTGGCATCAGTATTATAATAATTGATGACCTATATGCCATAAATCAGGATAACTTGGAACCCCTTTTTTTAGATATCAGATGTATTTTTTTAAGTAATATAAAAATATATTGATTATGATATCCAATTTTTCCTTCGTCTACAACAGTTCTACAACTTTCTGTTTATGTCAGTTATTACAGTATGTGTTAATTGAAACCATATATTATTTCTTTCTACTAATGCACAATAAATGTCTGTTGGATTCAAGTAAGAATCTTGAAATCATATCAATATATCCATTTAAAAAAATATTTTATTCAGAATATTCTGTAACAAAACCTCATAAAACAAAGGAAACATTTGGCAGTCAAAATGCTGAATTATGATTACTTCATTTAGCTTATTATTTCACTAGCTGATGCTGAATGCAATTTTATTCATTTTTTGGAGGGGGGGGGAGGTCCGCATATTTGAATACTTATACTAAGTTAAGTTATACTTATACTAAGTAAACTGCTCATCTCTCTGATATCTCAACTAATAAAATACTTTGCTTGATATTTTTTTTTAAAGTTTTGATTTCTTTTTTTGTTATGAGGATTGTCAGTAGTTGAGTTCGAATTGCATTCATAATTCTTTCCATGAATGATTTTTCATTAATAACTTGTTGTTTTGTAGAGAAAGGGAACTAAAAATAAGTAATTCATTTTTTAAACTTTCGTTCTAAAAATGTTAAGTTTATTTATTAGCTAAAATGCTCTGATATATAAAACTGAAAATGTGATAGGAAAGTACAAAATGAAGCAGTTTTATCTTGTAACAAGTAAAATTTTTCTCCACCTCGTCATTTTTCTTATAGTTGAGTAAAATCTTGAAAAAGAATTCAAATTTTCTTTTAATTTTCTGGTTAAAGGTTTCCATGTTTGGTGTATTTGCACTGATTTTCTGCTATTCAAAAAATATTTTTTCTTTTGGTTATTAAAATTAAATAGGCCATTTTGATATATAAGTTTTTAAATCTTGCATATGTCCTGGAATAATTTTTACCTTCTTTTTAGAAATTTATTACATGAAGTGGAGCAAAGCTTGAAAACAGACTTAAAATTCTTATTTAAAAACAGAAGTCATATTTAAAGGAACTGTACATTAATGAGGTAATTTTTTTATGTATAATGAATTATTATACACTTGTTATTAATATATATAAATATTATGTATTTTTTAAGCATTTTATTAGTACTTTATATATATATATATATATATATATATATATATATATACACAAATAAGATTTTTAACCCATGAAGTTATTCTAAATACTGAACTAGATTTACATTTGCATATCCATGAATTTTTGCAATAGTAACGAATGGTATTGAAGCAATAGTCACACATTTTGGACGGAATACAAGTATAAAGCCAAGTATATTAATACATGTACTAAATAATTAATCATTGTCTTTTTCATCTGGATCAATTTTTTTCTTTCTCATATTAAAACTTAAATATATTTTTTTTATTTTGTAAATTATAAAACTATAACACAAAGTTGATAAAATATAATTTGTTTAATTGTGTCAGATAGAAATACAAGATTGCTGTTAAGAAAAGAATTTCAACAGAGAAGCAAGAAAATGTTTTCTTTCATCTTCAGATTATTAGAAGTTAAGAACTGCGGAGTTTTTTAAATTAGGGCTCCCAAATTGTAGGTCATGAGTAGTTTTTAAAATATATTTGTATCTTATCCCAATTTGCCAAAATGTGATGTCAGCTTAAATTTTCATTATGCCACTTTAAAAAAATATTTTTGTAAAATTATATTAAAAAATAAATGTTTTATTTTTTTCCTTCACGAAAGTACCTTCTGGTAATAGCGTGAACTATTCATCTCTGGAAATATTAATGCTCTGAGCTTGAAGTGGATCACTATAGATTAAGTTTTTTTAAATACATCACAATATTTAAGATTTTTTCAATTCCTAATTAGATCATCTGTGAAGTAGTTATTTTTAATTTTCCATCATCAATAATATGTACAACAGGAAAGGAAGTGAGGCTATTTGAGGTTAAAATATCCTAGATTAGCATTACGGCAATATATAAAAAATCCTAGATCAGCAAAAATGGTTTAATACTGATGGCTTTCTGGAACATCTTCTGGTATCCACTTGACAGTGGTTAACAACTTTTAAAAACATAAATATTACCAATATATGTTAAAGGTTAGAATGCAGATATTTATTAAGATTGTAAATTTTATTCTTGCTGATAACTTATGAATTTTTTTAAAATATAAATTTCAGTATGTTGAAAGAAAAAACATTTTTGAAGTTAGATTATGTTTTAATGAGTTTTTGATGGTATTTTTATTAATTCATTCTGATTACTATTTCTGAAAACAATGCATTTTGAATCAACAAAGGTGTTTTTTTATTATTAGAATTCCATGTTCATGCTTATTTACATATATATAAAACAACATTTTAAGATATGTTATTATTACAGACCTTTTTAACATGAAATTAATCCTAAAAATTGAATTTATTCTTTGATAGATAGCAATTATTCTTCCTTTTCAAAATTTGCATTTTAAAGATTAATTAATTCTTTATTTAATTGATGAAAATGTAATGTTTAAAATAATGTGACCTTGGGGCTAGATTATTTTTAAACTGAGACGTATATCTTCTTTAATCTGCTGATAATAGTCATATCACTAATAAAACTTCGCTATATAATTTTTCAATTTAAAGTCAAGGGGGGGGGGGATGGTATTGATAAAACAGTAAATAAATTTCCCATTTTTTAAAATCAGAATACGAACAATTACAAATCACTTTTTACAATTTTTTACTCAATTTCATCGAACATTCTGATAATATTCTACTGTAAAAATAAATTTCTTTTCATTATTTCATATTATCAAAGTCCAATATGGACAACTTTTACACTTTTTACAATTATGTGTAATAAATCTTTGTATTAAGGAAATATGCAAATCCTTGTGAAAGACAATGTTTTAATCAAATATGGTAGTTAAAAATCATACATATTTTATTGTTTCAGATGGATTTCAGAACATTTGTAAACAAAGAAAATTTCAAAGCTATATTACTACAGCATTTGAAGGACCAAGTTAAATCTAGATTTAACTCTGCTATATTAAAAAAAATAAACGAAAACTTTGAAAAAGAAGAAACTACTTCTACTGATGTTTTAGTGTCTTCAATCAGCACTGATATCTTTGACTCTGAAGAATATCCAGAATTTTTAAATTCATTTTTGGGCAATGTCAATACTTTACTGGAAGATGAAGACAAATATGTTCCAAAGGTTCATAAACCTGAATGCAGTTCACAGTGTAGTTCAGCATCAAGTGTCAATGCTTCGTCGATTGATTTCCTAAGACCTGATCAATTTCAAAATATTGTACACACTCTGTCCAATGGCACTAATGCTGAAAAATTGGAAGCTTTGGCGACACTACATCACTTACCCACAATGGAACATGTTATCCATCATTTTTCCTGGTCAGATGTTGAAAAAGGACTTCATGATTCTTTATCAAGTAATATAGTTTTTTTAAAAGCTGAAGGTTTAAAGTTTTATATTAAAATGCTTAGTTGTCCAGAATCAAAAGTTGTCTTAGAAAGTTACCTCAGTCTTATTAAATACTTTCTTCAGATTCTAATGCCATCTGTAAGTCAGATCTCTGAAGAATATGAATTTATTAACCAGTGTAAGAGTGCTGTTGAAATATTATCCATTTTAAATAAATTTCTCCAAAATATCTCTACACACTGGCTACGGTACCCTCAGTCAGCCATTGAGGTTATTACTATACAGAGCTTGAATATTTTGTCAACTGTTTGTAATGAAAGTGGTGCATTCCCTATTTGGATGTGTTTTGCTTTGTGTGATCCAGAAGCAAAATGGTTAAAAAGTCTTTTACATGGTCATGTGAGTCGTGCATGTTTGCTAGAAGCATTAAGGAAAAATAAAAATATTCTACATCAAGCTGTGGAATTGTGTGATAGATATTGTGATGAAAAAAATACTTTATTATGTAAGGATGATTGTTGCCAAAAATCTCATGTAATTGCAAATATAAGTCATGTTATTTGTTTCTTGTCACACTTGCTACAGTATAGTGAAGGCCGCAAAATTCTTAGTTCTGAACAAGATGATAAATTTTTATCAAGTTGGATAAATATTCTGAAAATTGTTATGAACTCTGTACATAAACTATGTGATAGCTCCTGTCTTAACTGTTGTTCAGTTGTCTGTGATACAGTATCAAAAAAGTGGTATTATTTATTATGTTATGACAAATCATCAATTCCTATTAATGATCTCATTAAAATTCTTGACACACCTTTTTCTACAGAAGATGATGTGAGCTTGAATACACTTTATTTTACAATGCAATGTTTTAGTGAAGCATATCAGAATCTTTATAATGTTTCACATTCCGTTGAAGCAGCTACAAATATTCAAGATTTTGTATTGCAGCTCCTATCTCAATTTACTGTTGGTTTTTCAGACTATGATTTGAAGGATGAACCTTCTGTTTTATATTTATTTAATGCTAGTCTTATACTCATTAGAAGGATATTCCTAATACCTTCATCTTTATTTTTTAATATCGATTTCATTGAAATTTTATCAAGGTGGTGGTTGAAAATCAAAACTTTAACTGGAACCAAATCATCTGTTAATAATTTCCAGAATGCTAAATATGACAAAGATATTTTCTCTGAAATCAATAAAAACGTTTTAGATGTCTCCCTGTGTTTCTTGCATAAACCTGTTGGTATAAATTTATGCAACGATTTATCAATTTTTGAATTAAGTTTAAATATGTTATTAGAAAAGATTTTGGAAGATATAAAATCAAGACATTGTGTTTGTCCTTATGATATATCGATTGTATCAACTGCTTTAAACAGTTCAATTTCCATGAAAAATCTTGTGAATAAAACAATAGTGTTTAGATTGTCTTCAATTATTTGGCAATTTCTTGAATCTAGCAATGATGTATTTGAAAATTTATCATCTTTGAAATGCATACTTGAAAATGTGCTGCCATCTATATTTTGGGATCTTGCTTCAACTGAAATTATAAAATCTACTGACTTGGCATCTGAAAATAATTTACTTGAAAATGTACTATTATTTCCCAACTTGTCTAATGAATCCATTATTTCTGAAGATTATAACATATTAGGCCTTCAAATTATTTCACTTTTGGCTTCATCCATTCATTCTGTATGTTTATTGCAAGTTAAATATAACACTACAGATTTACTTTTAGATCTTTTATCTCAACATACTAGTATAGATGATGAAATAGTTATTGATCCAATATCAATATTACAGAATCACATTTTGGCAAAATTATTTGTTGTAGGTGGACCCAGTGAAAAAAATTTACCCAATGAAACATTTGAAAATGATACTGATTCTTATGATTGGCCCTTTATTACAGAGCTTCCAATTCCTGAAATATTTTATGGTTCTAAAATTTATAATAATGATGACGACTGTCAGATGGAATTGAGTGATGATACCTTAAATGTGGATTTAAAAGAGAAGATTTTAGAACTCATCGAACAAAAAGAAAGTAATTCATCTAAATTCATTTTTCAATTTCTGCAAAAAAATATTGATATTTTGCAATGTGATCTAACTTTTCCGCTAAATATAAATGCACTAGATGATCCTAATTCAAAATTGTGTGAAGAAGAATATGCTGGAATAGCTTTAGTTGAAAGATATGGAAAACATTTAAAGTTAATAACCGATGATGATGAGGGCAAATTAGAACAATTATTAAAAGCTTGTAAGACTCTTATTAGTTCAGAAAAAAGTAACAAGTTAGATATATTTGTTTGTACAGTATATTTAATATGTGAAAGTGATATTGAAACTGTATGGATATTTTTACAAAATTTTGCCAAAACAGTGAATTCTGTTTTTATTTGGAGAGAGCTAATGGTTCAGATATCAGAGAATACCTCACAAAAATATGTTAAACCTTCAACCGTAATATTGGAATGGTGTGATATTATAATAAAAAGAACATTTCCATTATTATTCTCTGCATTTGAATTTCGAGGTATTTTGCCATCTGTTATTTATAATTACTGGACATTGCAATGTTACTGGAATTACTTAGATTTCATGGAAATTTCTCATTTTGTTTTGCTCAGTGTTATATTTTCTGGTGAATATTCACTGTACTTCTTTGCATCCATATTAAAGCATCAATATAATTTTATTTTGCAGAATGCTCATTGTAATAATCTCTACAGTCTGTTGTTGAAAAATTCAATTGAAGGTTTCAAAGTGTGTGACTATATAGATTTCATGAACGATCTTTCTTCTACTTTTCATGATTCTATAACACAAAGTGTTATGGCAATTCTGTAATTGTAAATTTGTATTTGAAGTTGTTAAAATGTTTTGTTAATGACTGTTATTTATAAATTAAATTTATTTATTTATTTAGCTTTGCTTTGTTTTTTTACATTGTTAGATATTAAAAGAAATGCAATAATTTCCATAAACCTTTGTGTTTGGGTGTGCAGGCGTATTCAAAAAAAGAAGGGGGGAAAAAAAGAATTCTGTCTAAATTTAGGCTTGACAGAAAATGATTTTTTTTTAACCTCTTTCTTGGAAAAAAAGTGGTTTATTTTAGAAGAGAACATAAATTTTTCGAATTTTATTTTTATGTGCCATAATGATATTTTGTGCAAGTTGTTCTCTGATGTTAAAGGTAGATCATGCATGCCAAAAAACAAGTCAGTTTGGCAATAAAGCAACACAAGAAGTCACTACATTAAGCTTTTTGTCTGTAAATTAAATAGAAAGGATACACCAATACTCATAGTTGATTTAATGCATATTTGCAATAAGTAACAATCCAAATATATTAATAACAGCATTATAACTCTGAATAACAAACCCTTTGGACACTTGCTTTAAATACTTCTGCATTCTACTTGCAGCTGTATCTGTCACATTGTGAACTACTTGTTATTTTGTTATTTATACAACTATGTTGTTGATACATTGTAAATTTGTATTTGAATAAACCTTTGTTGTAGATTTAATCTATTGTACCTTTTTCTTTTATTGTATTCACTAACCAGCTTCTTATATCACTCACCCTTTTATGTTTTTGATTTTATGCTTCTGATTTTGAATATGGTTTGTTTGGTATGTAAAAATGGCTTGTTTCTATATGCCTGATTTAACCCCAAAATTTAGAACAGCAGCATCTACGAGAATTTGTAGGCAAAGTAGAAAGAAATATTTCTTAATTCCTGTGCAATTTTTTTGGAGTTTCTTACAAACAGACCTCCCGGGGGGGGTGACAATTTTATTCCTAACTAAATTAATGTGACTATCATTTGGTAATTATGTGTTAAATTATTAAATGCTATCTTGGATTTATTCTTTTCAAAATTAAATTCTATCTTATAATTTTTAACAACTATTCTTCTGATTGATTGATCTGTCATTACAACAATAGTATAGTTCCTATAGTATATTGTAATGAAAGCAAAAGAGTCTTTAGCTTTCTGTGGAAGCCAGGGTGTGCATATTTATATTCAGATACTCTTTTCAAACTAAAAATTGAACAAAGAGAGGCTTTGTGATGCTGCTTAAATTTTGTATAAATTTCATGGATTATTTTTATTTTGATGATTATCATCTTCATAGAGATTTCTTAGTGTAATGAATTTTGAGCATATTCTTTTGAGTATATGTGCCTATATAAATTGTTGTTAACAAATTTATCTGTCAAAAAATCTGAAATTTACACACCGCACTTTGGATTTTCTTTCTTTCTTTAATTAATTTAATTTATATATCTAGCTTATATTTAACAGGATTTTCTTTCTTTCTTTAATTAATTTAATTTATATATCTAGCTTATATTTAACAGAAAAAATAATAATCAAGCTAAATATTTTCATTCATTGTTTTTTTAATAGAGGTTGTTTAACATCCTTTCCATTTCCTTTAAAGGGTTGCTTAACGTCCTTTTTCATTTGGTCATTTAAAGGGCCATTTTAACATAACAAGGTTTATAGGTTGATATTCTATCTGTGTATTGCATTGAAAAAAAAACCTTCAAAGGGCTGTATAAGACAGAAAGTTTTCTCTTAAAGTATCATATGTGGCACGTCATTTATATTTTGGGTTATTCAGTCTCACTTAAAGAGATTTTTAAAATTTTTATTAGATTTTCAATTAAAATTTAACTAAAAATCTTCTGTTTTTCTCAGTTTTTACACTACTTAAAAATTTTAAAGATTAATGTTTCAGTAATTCTTGTCATTTTTCTATGTGCTTTTTTTAATTTTATTGAATTTTTAAAAATATTTTGAAATATATTTGGCAAGTAAACATTTTTTTATTATTTTTAGTTATTAAATTACAAGGCATGTGAATATAATAATTAAAGATATTAAATGCTTGTGTGTGTGTGCATTAATATCTTTATCAAATCGCAGCTTGTAAAATTACCATTGCTGTATTATCAAAAGCAAATTTTAAAAATAAAGTTCGACCAATTAATCAAAAGACCTTATCATGCTATGACATTGTGGACTAGAAGTTAATATCTACTGTAAATTTTATCATGATGATACTACAAGCTGCCAAATCGTTGAATTTGGAATTAACAAATATTTTTATAATTATTCATACCTTAAAATTCTGGTTGGATGTTAAAAAAAGACATTTTGTCTTAATTTTTTTATTAATTTAAAATCGTATATTATTGAAATTGTCAAATGGTGGTAAGCTGAAAAAATCCAAGACATTGAAATCGAAAAACCATGGTTTATTCCACAAAGAAATACAATGCATAATAGTAGGAATAAATACGAGTTGTATACAAAGTGCAATATTTGTAGAAACTTACAAAATAAGGAGACTGAAAACAGGAATAATGTTCAGAAAGCACCTGGTGAGTTCACTCCACGGTCAACACTTCAAAGAGAAAATTCATTAGACTATCTCAATTCTCTCGCATTTAAATATGTTATCTGACATATCATGGAATTTTCTAGAAGAATCAATGGATCTTAAGTCTTATAGTTATATCTGCTATAATTCCTGCTTCTCCTGGAACCTCAATTTTTGTCATCGCAGTCACCTGTCGGAAGTCATTCACCTGGCATTCATTCGGTATCTATTAAGAATATCTGTAAATTCCTAAGCAATATTACAATTTAGAAAGAATATTTTTCTTTGGTTATGTTGTTTTAAAAAACTGTGTTTGGGTTTCAGGTTTATTAAAGGAAGAACAATAATTCAATTTGTTTATAAATCAAGACTATGGTTGAGGTAAGAAATCGAAATTTTATTTTTGTTGAGTGAACTTTGAAGTTAAGTCTAAGTTTCTGTATACAACCTGCGAAAAGAACCTTTGTCTTCACTGTTCATCGGCGTTAATAAAAATTAAATCTTTACATTTTCCCTTGTTGCACACCTTTTAGTATTCCTTATGGCACAAATGTGCTTGAAAATCTTTGTGTGTGTGTCTGTTTGATGTTAAATAACATCTAATTAAATTTCTCTTCCTAATTTCATTTTTCTGTTATACTCTGTTTCACCCTAACTTGGCAGTAGTGTATATTCTAGGCATGCCGAATCATAGTCGCTGTGAGGGGCACTGGGTTACTTTAAACTAGAAAGTTACTAGAAATGCAGATCGCTGGCGGAACTTTATCTCGCAAATTTTTCGCCAAATAGAAAATATTTATTAACTTTATTATATTATCATTTTAAATCAGAGAATTCATTTTTTCCTTATTTTCATTATTTTGTTCAATATTATCGATACATTATTTTAATAAATCATTAAAGTTATTTCATTTCGTTTCATCGTTTCTCAAAAGAAAACCCTAAATCTTTCAATATTCTGTAAAGCGTAGTTCGGTTAATGTTTTTAGAAAAGATATCTGTATCATCGTTCACATCTTTTAAAACTTTATCTAATGTTGAGATCTCATTTCTACGAATAAATGCATGGATTTTTCGTCAGATACAGGATAATGTAAAATCATCATATTTTAATGTAAAATCATAATTTTTACATCATCATATTTACTTTTTCATAAGATGACCTGAATGTTTACCTACTGAGCCTGGTCGCTTCTTTCCAGGGGTAGTTAAATGACTGGATGCCTTTATTTCTGTTTTCATGTTGCACTTTTTGTTGATTTCACTCGTCTTGAAGGTGTGCACAGCGTATTCGGTGATAACACTTTTTCTTTTTCAGACATTTTAGAAGTGAATAGAAATGACGAATCGAATAAATATTCAACAATCAAAACTAATAACTACTAATGTGATTAATAGTATCAAAAATATCAGCTGGTAAAAAAGCGAGAATAAAAAAGTACGAAAGATGATAATGGTTGGGAACTAAATGAAGCTGAGTTGGCGGAGACGTAAAAGAAAAGCGCGCCAAATATTTGACCTTGAAGACCGGTTCTAGCCAAAGTGGAATTCATTATGTCAATCGTTCCGTTTTATTCGTTCGCTTTATTTACAAATACTTAACAGATAAACACTTCTAACATGAGAATAATTTTAAATACATACTGATAAAAAAAGGATTTCTGTAATTTATGATATTATTTGATAAATTTCTGAGCATTTTAACTATTTTAAAGTCGGCATTGATGGGGAACTCTTTCCCCAACGCGGAGCGTCACATTTTCTGCCTTTTACAATACTGCCAAGTTAGGGTGAAGCAGAGTATAGGTTTGTATTCTCTGTCCATAACAGTTAGGATTGGATAATGTTTTAAATACATTTAGTGCTTGAGTCTTCTCTAAAGTTTTGTTGCATCGATTCTGCATTTAAATCAATGATGTCCTGCATTATAATGTGTGAGTTTTAATTTCTGTTGTAAAAGTTCGAAAACATATGGGATTTTTAGAGCTTTTGTTTAAAACTAGCGAGAATGCTCTCTTCGAAATTTTCTCGCTTACTCTCTTAATAAAGTTTTCTCCTCTCCTTCCATATCAAAGGTGTGGATCTTGACTAGAGCGTGAATGTCACGAGTGCTCAGATTTTTATTTTCTGCGTCCCACGCATGAAAGTTGTATACTTTGTGATATAATAATGAAAATAGAATATTTTTTTTTTTTTTTTTGGATCGATTAACAGCAAAATTCGACACAGAACTGTGATTGCAGCTATGGGATTACATATCAAATTTCATTTATTTAAGTTATTATTATATTTTTGAACTATCGTGGTTCATATATGGGAATGTAAAATCAAGAGATGGTTAATGTTATTACAGATTTGGTTCAAAATTTGAAGGACCCACACTTTAGATGCTTAATTTTATCTGTCTACTTTCTAAATTTTTTACCTATCATTTCGATTTGTACTCGGACAGCCGGACTAACAGATTTTTTTCTGAATAAATATTTTCCGAAAAAAAAAAAAAAAAATTCTGAAATTTGCACCACTTACTTTTGGATCAATTCGTTTTTGGTTTTTCATATTCAAAAATAGACAGAATAACTCCAAAATGTGTTTTTGATGTTTGGAAGTTTAAAACGTGAAGATTCATTAAAATTTGGAGTTCGAATTTTTTGAAAATAATAATACTTTCTCTTTGTGTACCAGAAAATGAAAAGGAATTTAACAGAACTGTGGACAAAATTGCTCGAATTTCAAAAGGCCAGTATTTGCAATTAATATATTATTTTTATCTGTAAGTTAAAATTTTTTGCACGGTTTGAATATGAATTACATTGATTGATTTTAAATCCTATAATTACTCTTAAATTACACCAAGACATTTCTAAAAATCACTCTGGCTTTTATGGCTTTTCATGAAATTTGCAGATTTCTGCTCAACATTTTAAATGAAATCCGTTGTAATGTAAAGTCTCGATCCAATAAAAGCTAGCGTTATGATCAAATTCTTTATTTACAGCTTTATTTACATAAATTTACAGCTCATCATCTAGGTTAAATGAGTTCTAGATTAAATGATTCTTATTCGACACAACAAGAATAGTTCCTCGAATACTTTTGGAGAAACCTAAGGAAACAGTACAGGCCTAGCTCCAGGGATCCACCGAATCTTTTCGGGTCGAATTCTAGTCGGACACTCCGCTTTCTGCCTCAGTGTCCACGATTCTTCTCTTCCAATCTCCTCGCACTTTTATTCTGTTCCCACCCTCATTCACATCGGACCATTTTCTCGGTTATCCAATAATCGTTCAGCAACAACTTCACGGGTCTACCGTCGACCGTGGGAATGCGTTGGGGAGCCTCCCTCCACAATGTAAAGAATGCAGGTTTACATCTATTTCAAATACAATGCAGGTGGGGTCCCTTATCTGGACTCGCACTAATTGCCAAGATGTCCTTACTTTAAAGGAATTGACCACCTGGCACTTCTGGAAGCACTTACACTGCGGTAGGGCGTCGCCATTGCTGATATTGCTGTCTGGATGGTAATTATGGAGCGTGGGAAAAGAAACGTCACCATGGTCAAACAGGAAAGAAGTTGAGTCATTACACCGTCTATGAAAAATCTCCCTTTCTGTCCATCCGTCCATTTCTATGTGGATACAATAATTCAAAAATACAAATAAAGAACAGAAGAAATTAAGCATGCGGATTTAACATTAGAATTCTAGACCTGTACCAAATTTTGGACCTAATAGTGAAATGATTGGTCGTCTATAAATTTGCGAAACGTCTTCACACGAAAATACACTGTTTAAAAGACATGAAGTTTTATATGCAAAATTTTCGATCCAATCATTGAAAAGGAAATCCGTATTCAGTTTTCTTTATTGAATTTTGAAGTTCAAGACACGTCATGCTGTGCTCTGTTTGATCGATTAATTGACTGGAGTTATTATGGGATTTTTATCTACAAAAGCTGCCATCCCCACTTTCACGAAACTTCAATTTAATAAAATCCCGAAAAAATGTTTGATGTTAAAAAAAAAAAAAAAAAAAAAAATATGGAAATTTTTTTTATTTTCAATATATATATATATATATATTAATGAGTTTCTTGAATCGGAAGATAGCTGACGCGTTAAAAAAAATTTTTCGTGCTAATACTAAATAATACTTGTTACTGATACAAATACTATTTAATACAAAATAATACTTGTTACTGATACAAATACTATTTAATACTAAATAATACTTGTTACTGATATCAAATAATATTTAATAATAATACTTGCTATTGATACCAGATAATAATTAATACTAAATAATACTTGTTACTGATACCAAATAATATTTAATACTAAATAATACTTGTTACTAATATCAAATAATATTTAATACTAAATAATACTTGTTACTGATACCAAATAATATTTAATACTAAATAATACTTGTTACTAATATCAAATAATATTTAATACTAAACAATACTTATGTTAATATACTAAAATGGAGAAAGGAGAAGACTTCAGCCATGTCCTTACGGCCTCAAAAATTTTAAAATATTTGAAATACTGCTAAGATAATAAATTTCAGATCCATGTTGAACTCTTAGTTAAAGAATTTATAATGTTATATGATAAAATTTTAAATAAATATTTTGAATGAATATATATTTTACAATGAAATACTTATAAATAAAAAAAAAATCGATCTGCTGTTGGATATTCATTATTTGCAGAATATCCAACTGGATTTTCTGAGAATTAAAAAAAAAGTGCACACTTAAAAAAATGTTCTAGCAATATTAGCTCTTTAAATTAAATGCACATAATAGAATCTTTTTAAGAGAACTTATTCTATAATATAAGAGTAGTTTAAAAAGAAAAATTTAATCTGCGTCGGCCGGGAGTCGAACCTGGGTCAACTGCTTGGAAGGCAGCTATGCTAACCGTTATACCACCGACGCTTCGCATGTGATTTTATCTTCTTTCTATAAATAGAAATAAAATGGGTCACTGTTGTTTTTCTTTTTTCTATTTACAAATCAGGCTCAGTAACCCTATTTTAGTTAACTGAATTGACGTCAATCGAGCCGAAAGAGAGCGTCGGTGGTATAACGGTTAGCATAGCTGCCTTCCAAGCAGTTGACCCGGGTTCGACTCCCGGCCGACGCAGGCTATTTTTTGACTTTTATTACAATTAATTTTTTTCACATCAATTATTTTCTCTTATTATTGCTGAGTCTCGTTATTAAAATGGTTTAAATAAATTATGATATTCATTTCTAAACTTAAAGTTTTGTGATGTGAGTATCGTATGCTAAAGAAAGAAAATTCAACATTTCTTTTTCATCATTTAAATATGAGATTTAATTAAAAATAATATCTATCTATAACATGAAGCTTAATAATGCATATCTCATTTTTTCCCCGCACTCTTAACTTGGTTATTCTTTTTGAGCGTAGTCAGATTGTATAAAAATTTAATACATTTTAATTCTTATGATAACTAAAAGCAATTTATAATTCATAAGGTAAAAACTTCATTTTGTAAAAAAAATCAAGTTTTGTTAAATATAATTTTAATTAGTTGGAATTCTTGTATATTATAAATATACTAGGAATTATATAAATTCGCACCAAATTATTAAACCTTCCTACCAATCAAAACTCGTGAGTATTTGCTGTGGAAAGCAACCAATGATATCAAAGACAACATTAGCTGCTTATGAATCTCAGGTAGGATAAGGCTTTCTCATATGTAGTCAAGACAAAGCTATTTAAATCTCAATCCACATATTCAAATCTAGATTGCCCACCGCAAGTACCAATCAATGTTATAGCAAGTACCAGTCAATGTTATATCAAAATGTCGTATGGCAAAAATCACAGACAACCATAACAGAAATTAAAATGCTGTGGCAACATTTTGTGACTATATAATTACATGAAGAATATGAGAGAAGATTGTGTTAACCTACACAAGAATTTGGCATCAATTAGATGGTTGGTATTAGTAAAAACATATGGCATTTTGATATAACATTGACTACCGCATATATATGTATACACAATAGCTGTGGCTATCATATCAAATATGGATTCGAATTCACAAGTTGGAATTGATACTTTTGGAATTACTGGGAATATGTACTTCAGTTTTTAAACTATTTGGAATTCAAGTGAAGAGATTGTTCAAATACAGACATAGTTCAAATGAAATGAAAAGATTTGTTTACAGTTTTTGATGGTTACATTATGTGCAAAGTAAATTCTTCCTCAAAACTTGCAAGAACGAAAGAAAATTGAAATTTCGAAGTTTACTAATGAATGGATATCGTAAGTTATTTTATAATATCTTATTTAGAAATACTAGAATCTTTCTATACTTATTTGCCTGTTTATAATACATTATTTAGAATACTCTGATTAAAAATATTTCCTCGTAATTACCTTGCGTACCGGAAAAGTATTAGGTGTTTTTTTTCTTTCTATAATGTTGATTCTAATATTATGATCGGACTGCTCGTAGATGCCTGTTAGTTCCACTATTAGTTAATACATAGTCCCATATCTTTGTTGTCTGAATTCTAATGTTTAATGATTTTATAAATCCAAAATGCTAACACTCGCTATAAATATTTTTCTCCCACATCGAAGTAGGGGGGGGAGGGCAGCCAGCGAGTGTAAAATCCCAGAAACTTCCTTGCATATTCTCTAATAAACATATTACCCAACTCTCTTGTTTTGTGGGTAGATTGCTATAACCTAGTGGTAAGGTCTCGGTTTCGGAACCAGAGGTTCTAGATTCGAGACCCCATTTCACCAAAGAATCGACATGTAAGCGGGTTAGGTGCATGTTAAATCCATTGGGGCAAATGCCCTCCCGTTGCTGTGGTGCGAAAGTTTAGAGAGAAGGGGAAGCTCAGGTGTCGTTCTCGTCATCTGACCATTGATCACCAAATTTACGAGATCCATTTCAAAATAGCCCTATTGTTGCTTTTAAAAAACAGAACTAAAATTGTTTTAAACTAAACTAAACTAAAATTGTAAAAACTAAGTAAACTAAAATTGTTTTGTGGACCGCGAGCATAATTATGAACATTATAAGTGGTCAGAGTTTTATTTTCAGAACTCTGTATGTGAGAGTTTTTAACTTAGTAGAAAATAAAATCGAATATATATTTATGTTTTGTAATTATTGTGTTTCTTTGTATAATCGGATTGATATATTTTCTGAGAATGGATTGTCTTATATTTGTTAGAAATCTACAAGTTTGGTCTAAAGACCAAAAACCAAATAACACCCACCCAGCTCAAAACGTTTATAAATTACCACCCAAATTTCAAAAGATTTGATCATTATATTAACTTCTCTTTGTATATTTTGTATACGAGAAAATAAAGATGAGTTTGTTGTGGAAAATAAGATGTGGGCAAAATATTTAATGAAATAAATTAAACAATTCACACAATTATTAACAAATTAAAATCGTTAATGTAAAATAAAGCTCTAACTCACTGCGAAACAGCAGCAAAGGTTGAATTTTTGCAGATTGTTATGGATCAATCAATACTAATAACTCAACACTAACAATTCAACACAATAAACTGAACTGAGTATGCTTTTTAGATGTTTTATTTTCTAACATCTGAAACCAAATTTGGATACAGATTTATAAAATCCAAATCTAAATTCTACTTATCTAAGACATTGCATTTTTGGCTTATCATTTTTATTACATGGAACTATATAGAATGAGAATTTCTCTTAATTTTGCATGAACGTTAATTGTGTATAAGCCGCGCCTGTGACCTGTAGATCATTAAAGATGGGATGTTTATTGCAACTAGCGATTAATCTACAAAGGTGGCATTGTAGTGAAAGCTTATAAGCCAGTTAACAGCTATGCTACCCGAGCTATTGCTTTTGTATTGTGGTCATGTTACTGGACTGCGAACCACAAGGTCCCAGGTTCTATCCTCGCTCAATACCAATCCACTACATTGGTGACATCGGACGATGAACTTTCAACCTTCGTACAGCTGTTATGGAGCAAACCAGAGCAAACCAAAGTCGTCAGATTCACTTGACGCAGCAACACAAAGTCGTCAGATTCACTTGACGCAGCATCACAAAAAGGCCGCAACAACACAAAGCCGTCAGACTCACTTGACGCAGCAACCACTCACCCACCCCACACACGCTCGCCATAACGCTTGGCACTACTCAAATGGGTACAGGCCCATTAGACTCAACAGCTAAAATAATACATCACCACTCAACAGTCATATCGTTCGACTCACTGGAGGGAGAGTCTAGTGAAAGCTTATAAGCCAGATAACAACTGGTCATGTTACTGGATTGCGAACCACAAGGTCCCAGGTTCTATCCTCGCTCAAACTAATCCGCTACAACATTTTAGTCTATTGATTGCGTGCACCAAATACATGTGTTTGACACACAAATACAACTAAAACTTTGATGTACATCTATTCTGATACTAAAATCGTGTGCTAAATTTCATGCATATAACTCTTTACTCTCATGAGTTATCGTGAACACGTTCAAATGGACGGCAGGATACATAGATTTTTCATAGTCATATTTTGTTCGTTCATCTGTTATAAAAGGCAAAAAATTTGCCAAACACAGAAAACATGCCTACCAAATTTCATGCATCTAGCTAGTTGCACTTTTTGTGTTCAAGCGTGGATACAATACCAAAAATGCATATTTATCAAACTATGTAAACTATTTCCATAAAGCTTTCAATTTTATCAGCGTTTGAGTATACGAACCCTCAGAGAAGTGGGATGTAAAGAGTAATACATTTTTAGGTTGAAGACCTATTACTTTTTTTATTCTTATTTTTTCGTTTTTATTTTTAAATTTAAAGGCTTGATTATGATTTTTTTTTCTTTGTCTGTGTGTTAAAACTGGACTGTTATTTTCACTTGTGATATTTCTCATAGTGAAGTTTTTTATAAATTAGCTCGTTATTTATATACGTTATTTTAGTGTATATTTCTTTTGAAGTTAACTTGTAAGGAGTTGGGAATGCTGGAGGAATTGTGTAGTTCAAGTTAGTTGGTTTTAGAATGTATAATATGTGTTGATCAGTGCCCCATTTCGGCATTTTTTGGCCTTAGGAATTGGGCATTATGTGGCTCTTCCTTTAATCCTTTAAAGGGCCATTTTTTTCCAGTCATATTATATTAAAATATTTTTAAGCTTGAAATTAGAATAAGAAAAGGGATTCATTTAGCTTACTAGATAAATTTAATTTGATTCATTAATTAATTTGGTTAATTAATAATTAAGTAACAAATCAAGACTCATCATTTTGTCTGAGATAAAGAACTGAAGCATCTAAGTTTCTGACTTACTAAAAAAATGTGTCAGCACTTATGCCAACCTACATCATTTCATACAAAGATTGATAAATTGGGTGGGAAGTATACTTCCCACGGCCCTAGAAAGGGTTAATTAAACTGCTCGTTTTAGTTTCGCCTTTCAGCACATTTTAAACTTAACATTCTAAAGATTTATTTTAGATTATTTTATTAAATTTATAAAAATATATATTATATATTTATTTACTATAATGCCGTGCCCCCGCCGCATTCTTATTCATACACAATTATAAATCCCAAGAATCAAGTAGATTCTTGGGATTTATAAAATACTGTAATGACTAAATGAGCGTGACCGTAATTGCTACTTGACAAATCGCTGCTTGAAATGAACAGTGGCATATCTGCAAAAATCGATTTTTTTTTTATTACATCAAAAAATTCATTTTTTTTTACTCTTTCTTGTGGTAATGTCGGCATATCTCTAGTTTCAAAATATCACGCAGCAATCGCTAGTGTCGTTGTGCATAGTTGGTATTTTGGCGCGCTTCTCCTAGTAAACAACGACACAGCCGCCATTGCGTCAGTTCTGAAGAAGTGCTTGGAGGAGGAACATCTATGTCTCTGTAAGTTGATTCGGCATAAGTACCCTTAATACTATTTTACTTCTATGTTTCACTATGTATTATGAAAATAAAATCGGCATTTCGGCTGATGTGCCGGTGTTACATCGAGTGGGAGACTAACTACTGATCTCTCACTCAAAGTAAAACTGTCACTTGAGCTGATATGCCAGTGTTTCTTCAATGTAAGAATCCGCTAACTCTAGTTTTTTTAAAAAAAGACTGGAGTATTGGTTGATGTTCTGGTGTTTCCCTCATTTTGGAGAAAACCAGATCAAAATACTTCAAAATAAGTGCGTTGTTTTCTGCATTATTTTAAAGACTTTACTGATTTCAAAGCTTTTTTGCTTCATCCAATTGACTATTGTCCAGACTTCTGCATGCAGTTGTTTAATTTTATTGTTATTTGTTTGTTGTAGTTCTTCATGAATCATGAAACGGCGGACAGCGTTAATTCTTCAGATGGAGAAAGCGCCAAATGATAGAAAAAGGCGTTACTGAAGCACCAGGCCCATCACACAGATATGAATGGCGAATTGTGTCACCAGATCCATCACCAAGGGATGAATGGCGAATTGTGCCACCAGTGTCACCAACAGCGATAGGTTCTACATCAACGGTTTTAGGTACACAAGAATGGGTAAACAACCTGCCGGACCCCAATTATTTTGAACTACAACCAATACAGATGCAATGATAGCAATGAGATGCAAGACTTTTGTGAAGATGCCGGAATAATTAATACTGATGGCACTTTGAATTATATTAAGACTGTAAATAATGGAGTTAACGAAATGAATGAGACTGATGGAGTTTCTAAAAAGACTGAGACTGGAATTCCTGAAACCAGTGAGACTGGAGTTACCAAAGTTAAATAAGACTAGTACTAGTATTACCAAGATAAATGGGAATAAAATTTCCAAAGAAAATGAGTCTAGTGTTACCAAAATGAATGAGAATGGAGTTAATGAATTGGATAAGACTAGAGATTCTGATGGGGCACCAGACCCCTTTGCAGCGTCTGACGGCGAAGAAAATGATCCGTCATACAACCCTGACAATGAAATGAGCAATAATAATATTTTATCCCTACCAGATGCCAAAAAACCGAAGCTTTTGACCAAGAAACCCAAGAAAGAGAATCAGAGGAAAACAAGAAAACATTTGAGACAATTGGGTAAAGAATACACTCGTCTTCGGAGATTTTACGCAGACCCAGTATCCAACATTTTTCCTTTTTGTGAAAGAGTAAAATTGCTCCTCCTTGAGTCTGAACTCCATGATGTGGGTATTCAGTCATTTGATTTTTTTGCGTTTCCCCTTTGGGATATTCCTCAATTTCCCTTTTAAAGCCCTTTCTGTGGATTCCAAAAGTCTAGAACGGTTCCTGTTGTTTTTAAAAAAAATTTCATTTCTCATCGCTGTAGTTTCAATCGTCCATGCCTGTTTTTACAGATTAGAATGCTGATTGATTGAAATATACAAGATAACACAATATTTATGGCCTACGGAATCTTCAACTGGGAATGATAATTTTGGGAGCGTATATATATAGAATATGAGGAATTGAATGTCCCGCAACATGTAAATGAAGCACTCCCTTCCTCATAAAACTTAAGCAGTAATTTAAAGAAGCGGCTGTTTTAACGTTTGGGATCACATACCTATTTAGCAGAGACTCATGCCGACATCTGGAGATTTTAATGTAATGTTGTCTCACAGTAGCTAGCTTCATGAAGATAAAAATGTAATTTCCAATACAGATGAGATGTTTCGTATGTAACTAAATCTAACTCAAAAATCAAGCATTTCATTCAGCTATCATATACTGAATGTCAAATATAACAAACATAAAAAGGAAAAGTGAATGTAAATTTAAGTGCAGTTGCTTACTTATATGAACTGTCTGTATTGAAATAATAATCTTTCTGTAGCAATGTTGAAAATTAATCTTTCGGTATCCGTTTCACAAAAAAAAATAAATAAATAAAAATAATGTAGCTTCAGATCTATAAGTTAACACAACTGAAATCGCACCAGTGATGATTTGAAAGGATTTAATTATTTTCATAAACATTTTATCGGTTTTTCCGAAAAGTGATTTTCAGAGTGCAAAATTTGTATTCTTTTGGAAAACAGCGATACGAAATATTTCACTCATACTTGCATTGTAAATGATTGAAACTGCTTCAAACTTCGGTCCTCCTATTAATTTTGAAACGTATAAAAAAAAAGGATATGTTCCTTCTACTAAAAAGACATCAGCGTCGTTTCGACGACATCTTTTATTTCCAGGTGGAGCTCACATCAAGTTAATAGATGAAATGGACCGTGCTTACTGTTTACTCTGCAATAATGATATTCTCGATCTCTTTGCTCTAACGTTTTATCGTTTACATTCGAAAAGAAAATATAATGGATAAAGACTAGAAAATGTTATTGAATTTCCTTCTTAAGAACACTCGTATAGTGTTCTTTCGAGTGGTGGATAAAAAAAGGAAGTTGTTTGTAGAAACTAACACGAGAAATCAACACACAAAGACCACAAAATGAAATGAAGAAACGAAAAGAATATAACGAAATAATAATTATCTGGAGGTGTTACATAACTCTGATCATCTAGATGGTATGTTTTCTTCTTTTTCGGCATAACGACTTATGAACAACGTTTAAAAAACATTATTAAAAAATAAGGAAGCTACCCACGCCCAAAAAATAATCGCTTCAAACAAAATGAACTATCTTAAATTATATAGATATTTCTGTTCGTTTCCTTTCTCAAAAAAATCTTTTGAACAATCATAAATAATATTGGAGAAAAATTCATTTCCCTCTAGTATTATTATTATTTGATTTTAAAGTATTGTACCGTGCTCTAATCGTAATCAAACATACCCATTTTTTTTTATTTTTTAGTATACGAAGTATAGAGAAAGAATTGTAATCGTCGAAAAAAATTCGAGCACTAGATTTTGATGTATCTCCATGATTTAGACCTCCCCCGAGTTCGAAAAGACATATTTTTAGTATTTTGTTCTCATGTCCGTCTTTCTGTATCAAAAATAGCTGAACTATTTGGTGTAGACAGATGAAATTTAGTATATGGTCTTTACATTTTTTGAAATATTTATTTTATTTTATTTATTTTTATTTATTTATTTATTTATTATAATAATTAATAAATTTCTATCAAATTTGAGTAAAATTCTCTGACTGTCCGAGTGTTCGAATATAAGTTAACATGACAACTTGCATGATATCGCGTTAACATGACGATGCAAATGCGATAACTCAAAAAATACTTTTGTAAATAAATGAAACTTGGTGTGTGATTTCGTGATTGCAGCAGCAGCTCTGTGTTGAATTTTTGTTTCAATCGGGCTCAGAAAATTCACTTTTCCGTCACTATTAACCTCATGACAGTGTTTTGTTAACTGCATGCTGAAGCAGTCGCCAAGAATTGCGTGATTGATTCAGTAAAAATACTAAATTCATGCCAAAGTTATATTTTTCGTGAATATTGTTCGCAAGTTATGCAAGGTGTCCTCTGGAATAATACATTTATAAGAGTATGTGCGGGAAAATTTTGGGAAGACTACTCCTTCTGTTTCCAATATTGATAGAGACGCAGACGTCTTCAGTATTCAGAAACGATAACATACGCAGACGTCTTAAAGGAAAATATTTATAACATTTATAGATATTTCCACTGGGAAATAGTAACCCGTGATTAAATATTCAGATATAATCAAGCAATAATGGAGTGAAATGAGAAGTCCACTTTGAAAAACGCCACCGCGCATCTAAAAAAATATAAATTAAGAAAAAAAATTTATTGTGTTTAATTATTTTCTTGTAGAAATTATTCTTTATCTTGATGCAGTTTTCATGATGCTAATATTTACCCGTTTCATTCCAAGGGCCTACTATAATGTTTAATCAAATATGCAAAATCTTTTACTTAGATCTGAACTGTTAATATGACAACCTGTTAACATGAAAAGCATTTATGATTCTAGATTTTACAAAGTTAAGCAGTTGCTTAACTTTGTCTGAATTAAAAAGTGTTGTTTGTCTGAAATGACAAGTTTGTTTAACCTTTAAATGTCTGATTTTCCAAATTAAATTTTAAAAAAATATCAATGTCTTCATTGCAGGTGCCAAATAAAGGAAAAAATAATAAAATAAATTACGATACATATTTTATATATTTATTTCTAAAAAAGAGCAGGTATCAGTTTTCATACTTGGCCGTTTTCTACATGCAAAAGAGGCCCTTAATCAAAATAATCATATTATGATAAAAATAAAAAGAGGTCCTTACACAAAATAATCATATTATGGTAAAAATAAAAAGAGGTCCTTACACAAAATAATCATATTATGGTAAAAATAAGATACTCGCTCACCTCAAAAGTATTTTTATTTTTCATAAAAATGAAATGCGTCAAAGTTTTTATCTCGCTAAACTTTTTCTAAAAAGTATACCACTCTTTCAATACGGTGAGACAACATATTTGAACAATTCTTAAAGTAGACGTTTATTTTTTTTAACTTTTGTTCGAAAGAGAATTACGCAGTGGTAACATATTTACAGACAAAATATTAAAAACTGACTGCAAGTGTAAATTTTTATTTAAAAATCTGATGTCAAATTTCACATTCCATTTCTAATCCATTTCTAATCCATTTTCTAACTTAGGATATTGAGATTCCCTGGGAAAGTGAACAAAGTCGGAAAATTTTACCAATGAGTTTTTTATTAAGACCATATAAAAATGCCATTTTTTCGTATATTTAAAAACATTTTTTTAATAAAAAGTGCTTTTTCCACTGCTTTCAATTAGCTGTTTTTAATTAGTTGAATCAACCGAGCTATTTGATATTTAACTTACCGTTATTAATGGAATCTGCAGTTGACTTAAGTTATTCTTCATCAATTTGGCCCCATTAAAAAAAATTTTAAGTGCATTAATGCAATTTATAATCTCAAGTTCATTGCCGATAAAGATGGATTTCTGAAATCGATTTTTCATTCTCACCCTTATACGCTAGAATTCTGAAGTTAACTGGGATTGTGCGTGCCCTTGAGAATATGACATTATAAAATTTTCAACATTTCAGTGCCGGTTACTCTCTTAATTTCATCTAATTTTGAATCCACAGGAGAAGAGACATCTGGTAACAAATTCCGAATTTCAATGGTAATTCTAATGATGAATTACGAAATAAAAAATTTAGAGTACAATAATGAAAGAAGTTTTAAGGCTCATTTTTAAAATTGTACTCAAAAGGAGAAAGTAATTGTTTTTCCCAAAACTCCTGGTTTCAGAATCCTTAAATCCTTTATATTGTACAATTGGGAAATGATATATAATGACTATGAAGACCAGAATACATTTAAATATTCATTAGAAATATTTTTTTTAAATAATCAAACAAAGTTATGAGACTGATGTGAGTTCATAACGACTGCGAGGAATTCTGATTCTCTCAATTTAAAACTGCAATAATAAAACATTCTTTTTAGAACCATTTATATTGTTTTAGCTTTTTTTTATGTTATTAAAATATCAGTAGCCCGTCAGCCGCTGCTCAGTTTCTTAGCAGCGTTGCCCGAGGAACACCACGTGGAGGTCGGCTACCAGAGTCCCTCGAGGGCTGTCCTCCTGCACTCCGATCACTACATTCCGGGACAGCCCCGGGAGGTCGAACAAACCTCGACCTCCCTCGCACACGCCTAAGAAACGGGTTCCATCTGCTGGTCATAAATTCGGGGTATGAGTAAATTAAAGTGTCGTGCGTTGACGGTAGAGGGGGTGGATCAACGCGTCCACAACAACTTAGCGCACTCCTGCAGACTTAAATATGTAATTATATCTCTAAATCTTTTAATTAGCCGAAACGTAGGAATTGTTGTTGTGTGAATGATACTTAACTAACTGGTATCTTCAACAATCAATTTGGAATGAAGTGATGCCGAATACAGGGTATTGGAGTGCGCTAAGTGCCTCCCTGGAAGGGCTTTGAAAGGAAACTGGCCCACATTCGTGCAAAGCATGGGGAAACCAGGTAAACCCCACGCAGCCAGTCCGGCAGAGAGCCGCTTTTTACAGCGGCGGATTCTGCCTCCCAGTTCAAAGAGCTTCGGCGCTCGGCCACTGGTGGGGCGCTAAAGGTGGCTGGTGAATGGGAGTGGACCAGCGCGGCCACTTTTATTTGAAGACTCATAATCGGGAAATTCAGATATTACTATCGCTCTTAATAGCAAAAAAGCTTTGAAACGTGCCTTTGGGAGATGCTACTTAACTGCGCTAGATTCTTCGAATGGTAGTTGATTACTTAATTATATTAAATTCTATCGAAACAATTTTTTAAATACTTTTGAAACCATCTGTGTTTCACTGTCAGATAATATATAATTATTATTAATTTTAGAATTTATATCTTGTCCTGGAAACATGTGATAAAACAATGGAAGGATAACATTTCATAATAGGAGTGTTTTTTTAATTGCCTGATTAATAATTATTTAAATAGTTTTGTTGATAAATCTTCTGTCAAAGGTATTTTAAATGCTATATTTGAGATTAATTAATAATCTAGTCACTCTAATAACTGCTTTACAAACATTTAATTAACGATAAAATAAACAGTTTGAAATGTTGCACGAAGAGTTATTCTACAAGAATCAGTGAAAATGACAAAAATATTTTACACTTACTATACCAAAATACATGTATAATCGTGGTTTCAAATTCATCATGAAATTTTAACTTAATGTAGATGATCTTGCATTAAGGGCAATGTATGGAAGCACGGAATCTATTTTCAGCACGTGAACGTCTTATTAAGCCAAGAAGTGTCTGATTCATATTGCGAAACAAAGATAATGGACATTCATATATTTATTTCAACTCCTAATCCACACTTACATGCTGTTTTGCTTTTTATGATATCAAATAAAAAGCTTCTTAACTTTTCTATACTTCATATATCGCTCCAAGAAAAATATCTGATATGTTGTTCGAATATTCGGATTTAAATACACGCAAAAGTTAAAGTAGCAGGGGTATCGATATATAACTTCTTTGGGTGTTTTTTCATCTTATACTATATTTAAAATAATACCAATAAATATGAAAAAAACTTTTGTCACTAAATGGAAGAACAAAATATAAACAACTGAAATATTTTTTTTAAAAAAAATCTAAGTTTGAAACACTAGCTCTTTCAGGGAAATGTAACCGAAACGATAATATTTCTACTTCACTTTGCATGCGATTGATGTCAATATGACACAACACTAGAACACGTCATTTGATATATTTGAATCAGTCTAGGTGATGTAGAAGAAAATAGATGCTTCCAAGGAAACGTATTAACGTAATTCCAAGGAAATTACGTTAATACGTTTAGCTTCAGTATATTCTATGAGCACATACGCGTGCCTTTATCTCAATAAAATAATCTCCTAATTATTTTTTTTTTAATTTTTGTTGGATGTAAGAGTTTTGAACAAAATGGGATTTATTTTTTCTGCATTAATGATAAAATCAGTTTTCTTTTAAAACAATAGGCTTTTTATCCATCCTATGCTTGCTGATTAAAATATTTTCAGATTTAGAATATTTGTTAGAATTTTTGGATTTAGATTTGAATATTTATTTTTGGAGTAAATTTCAGTATCTAATTTCGCTTTGCAAAAAAATATATAATTAGTCCATTAATAAATAAACTAAAAATTTTAAATGACTCTAAACATTCTTCCCTTAAAATCCTCATACGTATTTCCTTATTTATACTATGAAAAACTGAAACTTAAAATTCATAAAACTGAAGATTTCTTAGAGTGAAACATTTATATCTGCGCACCTCATAAAGAAAAATATAAATTTGAATCTTTAAAACATTAAATATTAGGTTATTTATCGTAGTACCTGAAGATTATAATTCAATTACATTCTGTACTCCATTAATGTTTTAAAGATGTGATGTGAAATTTGAAGTAATTAGTGTATTTTATTCTTAAATTGATATTATTATAGCCATTTACATTTCTTCAGAGTTGTATTATTTATGCGATTTCTCTCTATTGTTTTCATTTCGGTGTCGTGTTTTAGGTAAAAATCTTCAAATCCTTTCGATGAGCGAATAAGGATTTGAACTTCGTCTTAATGCCCAATCATCTCTATTATTGAACGTACCTCTTTACAATCAAGAAATCATGTTTCACATATCATAGAAACGAAGAAGACTGTATTAATAGATATCTACGCTTAAGTACAATGTCTTTTAAATAATCTAATTTGAAAGAATATTCAATCATCATGCTTATGATGTCGTTTAGAATAGTTTCTCATGCACTTTATCCTTCTTTTACACTGCGTAAGAATTTTATATTTTAATTTCAAGTTATTTTAGAAGCCTATTTCCTCTACACTAATAATAAACTAATTAATAAAGTAGGGTACATTCATAAAATAGTTTTTCTTGCTTTTTTTCACCCAGAAAGATGATGTATAAGTTTAATACTAAAAAATAAATGCAGTTTATTTCCCCAAAAGTTAGTAATTTCTTAATTAATAAATACATCTAAGCATTTGAATGACTCAGAAATTCTGCCCCTAGCGAAATAATAGAATTTCCTCTAAATATTTCCTGATTCTAACATAAATTATTTTTGTTTCTAACATTCGTTCCAGTTACCAGAGATTCACTTATATTATTTTAAACTGATTTTTTTTTTTCATTCCTCTACTCTAAATTGAAATTCAAAGTTCTGTCCGATAACATTCTTTCAGGTTTCTGTTGAAAATATTTTTCATAAGATTTTTTTCTATTTAATCTGTTAATTAAACTTTTTTGTGAATGTTTTAGCAATTAAAAGTAATTTGAAAAATCATTAAATATCTTTGATCGTCAGATTCCATTTTCATCTAAATATTTTTATATGCAAAATAATTCAATAAACTGCAAAAACAAGTGAATGAAATTAAGTTTATATGTTTCATAATTTAATATTTGCCTCTAAATTTAAGCATTTTCTTTATTTATTTTGAGAAAATACAACACAACAGAAAAAAAATCTGCTATTTGATGCACAGATATGACCATTGGTCAGTTAAATGCACGATAAAGCATTTAAAATGGTGAGGTAATACTTTTCTAAAAACAGTTAGCTCAGCAATAAATTAATTTATTAGTCTCTATAGAAATGTTTATTATTTGCGAAGTGTCATGTTAAGCAACATAGATCATATTGAGATTGTGGTATTCGATTTGTTTTCTTCTTATAATTATGATGTTTACTGATAGTTATAACTTTAATGCTAACTATAAGGAATATTTTTGAAGGAAATATGCAATGATTAACGTATAAGAAATTTTTCGCTTTTTAAAGAGATATTTTTTTAGTGACTAGGTTTTAACAAACTTTTATAGTATACACATGTACTTTTTCAAATTGTATAAATGCTATGTTTCATTTTCTGTTCTATTGTTCATTTTCTGATACTATTAGAGTTAGTTATTTTTTGAAAAGAAAGCTGTGAGCAGGAAAGTTCTAGTAATATTTGATTATGCTGCTTCTGCATTGACGATTTGATATTAATCAAAATCTCTTTAGAAAGAAGGAATATTTTAAAAATATACATTAAAGAAATCTGAATAGTTTAGTTAAATTTTACAAGGTTTGGAAAATTCAATATTTTCAATCTTACTTGTATGCACGATGAACAATGGAAACGGCTTCTAATAAAAGCTACTTCACCAAAATCTGACCCAAAGCTGTGCTTGTATGTATAAATATATACGAAAATACGGTCAGGAGTTGTCAAACTGCCTGTGTTCGGACGCGATCCAAATCTGTGCAACGTACTGTATATTTTTTGAAAAAATGCCTGGACATGAGAAAAATGGGGTAATGAGGGATGCAGCACCTCTCGAAAGAAGTATTAAAATTGTTTTCCGAAAGCTGAAATGGCCCATCGTTGCATTCCCTGACAAATCATTGCGTTGATCCTTCAAGCATAAGCCACTTCCTCTATATCAAGAAGGTCTAGAAAAGTGGCACGGATTTTATCAAACAGCCAGCAATAAGCGTTTCAATTGAGAATTGGTATTATTTTGAATGTAAATATATATCTATCCTCCCTCCAATTAAACTTCCAATCCTCGTATACTTGCAATCATCAGTAAAGTTTTGGCATCAATTATATCTCAATATATTTAATAAATCTCGGCAAATAATTAACGTTTTATAAAACAAAAATTTGAAAAATTGAAAGATCCATGCATTGGGTTTCACAGTAAAAACTAAATAGTGTAGCAACCACAAAAATAATTAGTAATACTGCTGCCTCTTATCTTTAAACGTTATTTCAAGGAATAGCTTTTCTAATGCAAATATTTTGGAATTCTCATGAAATTGTTAGAGCAGGCATCACTGAAAAGCAGGGAAAAGGCCTGATGGAATTTATCTCTTTCCATTTATGAGAGTTAGTTTCTGGACCAACTGGTTTGAGACAAAGTGAAAGAATATATTTTTATAAAGACTGCGATATGTTTATCACTTTTCAGCTTAAATGCTAATAAGGTATTCAATCTTTTTCTGAAATTTCTAATATTCCGAGACACACAGCAAAAGATATATATAAGATTTCACATAAATTGTTGAACCAATTGAAAAGCAGAAGAGACAAAATTTAAATTTCCGTCAAAGATATAAAATATTCGCTCATCATCTCTACTACTAGAACTGAAAATGAGAGGAGACAATTTTCACTCAAAACTGCACCTAAATTTGTGGGAGAAATTTTCAAAAGTGCTGAGAAGCACTCGAATTCTTTATTGGATTTTCTTGTCTAAAGTTTTATGTCTCAGAATGGTAAAAACCAGTTCAACATAGGTGTTTTAAATAGTTCCATTCGAACAGAGAAATAAAAGGAATGCTATATTTTCAAGCGTCAACTGGACATCTTGGCATGATTTGGCGGCGAAATTCAAAGAAATTTCAGGATTCAAAACATTATTTTTAATCACGATTTCAGATTCATCAGAAATAAAACTACAACTCTTAGAAACAAGCTTTAATATTTTCTTTCACTCTGGATGACAAACAAATTTATTGCAAAAAGTTCATGGAAATAAAATATTTATTCATCATAAATCAAAAATTCATCCAAATAAAGCATCAGCATTTTTAAAGAGAATGAATTATCTGCAATTTTAACAATCAAAAAGATACTAAATCTGCTTGAAAAAGAAATTAAAGTTTTAATTTAAAGAACGGTTCGATGTAAAAACAGAAAAAGAATTCAAGCTATTAAGTATTTGGTCCTTTCTCTGCATATCAGTAATCGCCAAATTATTTGCAAATGTGCCAAATAGAGTATTAATAATCCAAGATGCTGGCATAATCGTAATTTTATAATTTGTCATTTACTTTACAATTACACTTTTTTCAATTTAATCTATATCTTGTGCAAGCATTTATGTTTATCCACGATAGCTACTTGATAGGTTTAAAAGGATTTGATAAAATTGCTTCCAAAAATTATTTTTTTTCGCGAAAGAAAAAAACAAATGCGTCGGAGACCAAATTGATTATATGAGAATGCAGCTCTCTTTTCACAATGGACTGACGAAAGAGGCCTTTGCTTAGCAATAAGAGAAAAACTATCATATCGCATGCGCGTTTAATAAGCGTAAAGAAAAACAATTGTAAGCTGGGAAATTGACAATTACTCGCGCAAAAAACGATATTTCAGTATTTTTCTCAACGAGAAATTCAGTACGCTTTCCTTGTTTCAACTCTATTACAAAGCTTTCCAATACAGTCAGCCAGAGCCGAAAATCAAGCAGCTTGTATTTACAAAGCCTCATTTTCCTGAGTTTTATAAAAGAGATTTCATTTTCGCGACTCTCTAATTGGAAACAAAAATCTGTCATTAGAAACTAACCTTTTTGCTTGGCGATAATAGCTGATTAGCTAAATGAGAATGACTGAAAATATGGAATTTCACATCATTTGACTCATAATTTCTTTCCATTTTTATTTAATTATTAAATTTTATGCTTTCTTTATATGTAATATTTCAGAATATTCTGCGATAATAGAGATGACAAACAAGAAAATAATGTAAAGAAATTAAGCTATTTAAAATTCTTGATCTTTTGAAATTCAAGTGTATCCTCAAAAATGTCTCATTCAAAACTATGTTTAATATAATTCTGACAAATTACAGAATAAAAACTTCAAAAATAATATAAATACTTTAATTTATATTCCCTTAATATCCAAAATTCCGATCATTTAAAGTACTAAAATATTTCAAGCTACCTTTTCGCCAAAACAAAACAGATGCTATTGTAATGGACGCCGTTGAGTGATATGGCACAACTTTCACTAACTTTTAAAATATACACTTTATTTTTACATACATTGTTCCCATGTCCCACATGTTCCCACATATGAAATAATTGCAGATATAAATAAATTATATTTTTAACGTTTAGGATGAAAAATACAATATCTAAGCATTTTTAAATATATCGTTTTAGCAATACAAAACTGCTTTTACTTTGAAGCTCTGAAAATATACTTCTAAAGTTAAAATAGCATAAGATTGTAGATCCATGTATATTTCGGTTCCAATGTACTGTATTGTAATTCAATTTCAACCTGTCTTGAGATGAAACACAATTGATTTCATACTCTCAAATAATCAGTATTATTCCTTTAATTATTCAATACAATCTACCATCTGCAAATTTGCTAAATAATGAAAAAGGTTTTATTTATAGTTTCAATATTCATTTATGAATCATTGGCCATTATTATTTAAACTACGTTTCGCACTACCATCAGTGTTTGGTGAGTATCGTTATTCCGGGCAATTTATCAAGAAACATGAACGTATCCAGCGAAACGAATGTTTTTCGCCAAATCCATGCAATAAGATTACAGTGCTTGGAACATTTCAATGGAACATTCAAGTTATTTCTCGCCAATTTTTAAACTTGAGACATTCTGTTGGCGATCTAACGGAAATGTAAGAAAAACATTTTTAGAAGTTAATGAGTATCCAGACGTATGAAAATATCAACAAAAACTTTTAACTCTGAATATTAGCAAGAATTGATAATATTAGTAGAAATATTTATTGTTTTTTATAAACAATTTTAAAATGCATTGAACGTTAAGAGTAAGCAGAAATGATTTCGATAAATAGTGATAATAAATTTGAGTAAAGCACGGCATAGCTTAACCATATTGTTAAAAAGCATGCAAAGCAGGCTTGATTTTACATTTTGTAATCACCAAATGTTATACAAAGTTTCTAGATTCAAATAATATAAAATATTGAAAACATTAGATGTATTAAAACTTTTTGCAAATAGTTAAATTTGATGTTTTTCGAAACGGTTGTCTATTCGAGCGACAATTAATACACATAATTCTGTCATACATGGATCTTTTGGTCTTACGCTCTGCGCTTAGGTCTCCTAGCAAAAGTTGGTCTAGGAGATGCCTCAGGGTTAGCTACTAGAGGTGTAGAAAAGGACGTACCTGGAAAACTTACCTGAGGAGGAAGAGGAACTTCCTCCCATTCCATAGGCTCCTGACAATCCACGGACTCCCAGTCCATCGGCTCCTCCGTGCAGGCAGCCTCCCAGTCCATCGGCTCGAAACCTGCAACGAAATCTGAAGAAGACACACAAAAATCCATAGTTTATTTGTATATGAGTAAATAAGTAAAGAAATAAAATGAAATATTTTTATTCAAAAAAAGTAATGTCACTCGAAAATAATATCCGCTGCTTTTTTGCAACTCGAACTTTCAGAAACTTGACTCAAAATGGCGTCTCTAATTGTAAAATCTGCTGTTCCATGAATTTCAACCAATCAGATTGAGAGTTTGGAAAGTTGAAGTTAAAGTTAATGAAACTAGAGGTATTATCAATGCCAAAAAAATATTATTTATATTTTTAATTTTCTTTATGGATTTATAGGACGAAATATATTTAATTATTTCTTGCCTGCATTTGTACCGATCAGGGAATTTTCTTTACTGTCTTTATCTTCATCTAAGACAATCTATATTTCAAGTATTTTTTTTTCTGTAATATGCCCAAATTTTCAACTCTGAATAATTCATTATCTTTTCTTACGCCCTTCGATTTAATTAATGATTCGATTAATTATTATATTTTGATTTAATTATTCGAAACGATTCGATTTAATTATTATATTTTGAAAATTTAAAATTTTCAAGTTTTTTATGAAAGAACAATAAATTGGGGCTGCATACAATACGATAAAGGAAAACTCTGTATAATTGCATACAGTATATATCTATGCAATAAAAAACATAACTTGTAAAAAAAACAAATCTCGCAACTCAGTTCTTCTATCATAAAAAGTTGTGAGATCCATGTAACACCAAGTCGGTCAATTTATTCAGTCCCTACTTAAGGGTCCTTCTGTCTTAAGGTATTACGTAATTAGCTAACCTAACAACATCTTATAGTGACTATACCAATATTAAAAATCTTCTCTAATCTAATTAAAAATCTTCTAAGTCTGCTAGAAGTGCCTAAGAGTTTTGATGATCGGTCAGACAGCCAGTCAATCAGTCAGTGACAAAATTCACAAATTTGGACTAGTTATAATTCTTAAACTACTGGTTCAAATTTAAAGAAATTTGGAATATACTGTGTTTATATAATTCCTGCTTGGTTACTGAAAATTCAGGCTTCTAGTTTTATCCACAACGAAGTTATAGGAGGTCGAAAATGGCCTGAACTGCTTCGAGAAAAGGATGGTACGGTCGTGCCGCTTGTTTTTGCTCGATTTGGCGGGGACACTGCCGTGCCCCCAGATACAAATTTCAGGTTTCTAGTGCATCAAGTTTTGCGTGAAAACAGACCAATTCTCTCTTTACAAAATTGAAACAATTTGACTTAATCAAACGCATGTAAAACAACACATGTTCCGAAAATCGGTACAATACATAACCGTATCTAATGAACTCGAATTTGTATAAAAACTTCGGAACTCACTGTTATTTTCGCGAAATTTCTTTTTGTAAAACATCAGCAAACATGAATATACTTAGATCAGTAGATGAATAAAAACAAAGTGTTTTGTAGGGCATCATGATCCTGCTGTTCATTATTTATTTTGTCATTAATTTTTAAAAATCAAATGCAAATGATCAATAATATTTTAAATCAAAAATGAATATTTCGTTTTTAAAGATATGTTAATAGGGAAGTATGCACTTTCTGACGTCAGACAACTTCCGAGATATATGTGAAAGAGAATCATCGGGCATTGTGTCGAAACTGTAACTTTTGGTAGATTTCCTTATTCTGTTTGTAAGCATAAAAGTATCATTTGAAACTTGAAATGTCTACTTATGATTGTTGGAGATGACATATAAAAGATATTGTCTAGAGAAAATACCATTGATCAATGTGGTGTATTGTGAAGAATATAAAATGATTGTCCTACAGACGATGTATTTTGTAGCAAGAATTAAAACTGGAGAATTATTTGTCTGAAAAATGGATGCCCTTGAAGCGAATTGATATTTTTGAAGAGAAAATTTATCTTTTTTTTATTATTATTGATGGAAATTCGGTTTATCCACCAAAATGACCAAATCACTTGCACGTATAAAAATTATTACAAATGTCCTTAAAGAATAAACATACCGACTACTTTATTCATGATATATCTGCTGACTGATATTGAAAATACCGATTTGATATTTAATTAATTTTTATTATTATTGATGATGCAAATAAATGAGTGGTTGATTTTCTGTTAAACTTTCTTTTCTTATTACATTATGCGTATTATATTGATCATTTTTCTTAATGTATATTCTTCTTTTTGTATAGTTATTTGAGATACAATTCGGTTTTAGCGGCTACCAAAAAGCGCGAAGGAAAAATTTCGCTTAATTATAAAAAATATATTCAAGTGCATTATTATTTATTATGAAAAATTTTGAGCGTGGGAATCATATGTTATATATTCTAACAATAGCAATGGCAAAATTGGCGAAATTTTTTCTTGGCGTTTTTTCGTTCCGTTACAACCGACAAATACCTTATTTCGCTATGAAGACAATTTTAGCGAAATTTTGAGAAAAATAGTTTCACTTCAATATTTTATCTTTTGGAGATTTGTTGTTAGATCAAAAGTTTTGCTGCTTTAGGCAAACTTATTTTCTTTCCTTCTTTATCCACCAAGTCTTCAATAAGAATGTACTTTAACATTCTTAGAGTAGGAACAGCTTTGATATACAGTCATTTTCGCCAAAAAAATTATTTATCGCCAAATTTTAGAGAAATGGCAGAATGTGGCAGGAACAGCAGCAATAGCGTAACGGTAGCAACAGCGCCACTGAAAAGTTCCCAACGTCGCAAAGCGTCAAATGAATGTATATAAAGCTTAGCTGGAGTGTTTATTTAATTCTTTATATTTATAGAAATTTGATGTCAGATCAAAATGTTTGCATAGTTAGTCAAACTATTTTTATTTCCTTCTTTAGTCCCATTTCTTCAATAGAAATTATACTTTAATATTCGGAGCGTTTACATGATATTTTAATAAAAATGAAATAAACCTTTGATGAATGACATTTCTGCATGACTTTTCCTTTTGCAAAAAATGTTACGTACAGAAAGATAAATATATATAAAATCCGCACGAGAAAATGTTTTCTAAATTAAATATAAATCAAATCAAAGTACGTAAAGTTCTTTTATTAATCAATTATTAACTATCATTTTAATGCAATGAAGATTTGAAATAAAACTATGGTATTGTTATTATCTCCAAGATCACGAAAGTTTCGTCAACAGTGAAAATTCTAAATAAAATATCGCCAATCTGAATAGCAACAGAAAACATAGTTATCAAAAATTCCAGTTTTCGTTTTGTAAGTCTGTAAATGAAATTTTATGCGTTGACATAATTTGAGTACTATCCTTTGCAAAAAGTCCTACTGTCATAAATCGTGTGTCTATTACATATCTTTACAAATGAAAGTTTAAATTAATGAAGATTTGTTTAAAAAGACATATATGACATCAAAGAGAAATCTGAATGATTGATTACTGCTCTTCGTAGACTAAAAGAGATTTTGCTGTTTCTACTGGTCATTCTTAGAATTTGAGATAGTTCTGGAGGATCTATTTCTGTAAAGGTACGAAATAGATGTTTTTATTAATTGCAATTTCTTGCATTTCATGGGGTCAATTTGGATGCAAGAATTTCTCACCTTCTGACCAGTTCAAACTTGAACTGACATTCCACTTCAACTTTTGCTATAACATCATGAATAGTTTTAATAATTTTTATGTATGAAATATGGAAATTGAAATTTATTTAAATGAAATTTATTACATACTGATGGAGAATTATAATTTTTCGAAATCTATTTATTTCTAAAATAAAATATCAGAAGTTCATATCGAAAATATCAAAAAAAAAAAAAATGTGAAGCATTCAAGCATTGGTCTAAATTTAAGAGATAAGTTCTGAATACCGTTACGTAGTCTCTAAACAAAGTAAATAATTTAAATAATTATCAGTGTTTTGAGGAACGATGATAATGATGAAACAAATGAAGTAAATGATCTAATAATGGTAAATAATATTTGAACGCATGGAAAGCAACCGTAAAAGCTTCTCACGAAAGAATAAAAGGAAGTCTTAGAAATCTGTTCTAAACCGATATCATAGAACTCCCCCTACCTCTATACCCCAGTATTGCTTTTTAAATGTTCAATAAGGGCATGAAAATAATGGAATACCAAAAAATACTTTCCAGCAATATTTATCGCATTCCAGGAACATGTGAAATTTTTAGTTACCTATATTTACCGAAGAGACCCTACTATCATCTCTTTCCTTAACTTCCAAAATCAAACTAATTTTATCGATTTTAATTTCATTTGTATATTTAAAGTTCTGAAGCAAAAAATATTATGAAAAACGGAGGAGACAAAATAGTTAATACCGTGTTTTCTTCTCTGGAAATTTGTATTAGTATTTGGCTATTGAAACCTGCGGAAGCGTATTCTCGAAACTTCCTGACATACTTTGCAGTCAAGTGCAGCCCTTCCCTTCCTTTACTTCATAAAACTTTGGATTCTCTATAAAATTTTGTATGCTACGCGTGCTAAGATTTTAAGTTTTATAGTGCCGTACATATGCATTCTTTGATTCGAAATATAATGAAAACGAGAATATCATACTAATCTACTCATGGGACACGAATTTGGATACACCCATACCAAAATACTACACGGGACTGCAATTTCATTAGCAAGAATATGTAACACGTTTCGTATATCTAACTGGTTGTATGACAGATGCGTACAACCATTTGCGTACAGCTCATAAAAAAAGCCAATAAATCACGCGTAGCTCTTTGAAAAAAAGGGGGTAGGGAGTAATTAGTCTAGGCTTGCAAAAACATATGTTATCTGTTGGCAAGAGTATTTGGCGAGAAAATGTATTGGTATTTTAACTAAATTTTGATGCTTAACACAGGGAAAAAAACTTTTGTCTCTATGTGTATATGCTGGCTCTGTACACACCAGGCCGTCTGCCTATCAAATTTGGCAAATATATATTTTGGAGGGTAGGAAAGTGATTTTTTAAATTTTTAATTAGAATTTTAATTTATCAAAAAATAAGAGAATTATTTGATAACTTTCTAAAAACTTACAGTAAAAAATAGTTTTTACTTCCAAATCATATCCATTCTCTGCATTATTCATTCACAGTCAAAGTATGCTAAATATAGTTCTCAAATGAAAATAAAGTTTAAAAGAAAATCTGGAACAGGAACACCTGAACTTAACTATTACCATCACAAGCGATTCCAATTGTTTTAAGATAAGTGGATTATTTAAATGTGCATTTCAGCTAATTAATAACACACAAGTCAATAAGAGAATTTAACAGTTGATAAATTTGCTACTATTTGAAATTAAATTTGTTCAAAACTTTTGATAAATCTGGTAATCAAATAAATAATTCATATACACATGAAATAAATAACTTAAGAAGCCTGATATAGTTATAAAAATACATTTTATCTTATATTTAAAAATCTAGTTTTCTCGTTTATATGAAAACTTTATCTTTTCATACGTAAATATAAACGGAAGATCTTGACTATAAAACATACATGGTATCTAAGATCTGTATTCTTTTTACAGAATAAAAATACGCAAGTACTGATAAACCAATAAAATGAATGTTGTTTAAAAAATTTTAAGATAATTTACATTAGAGATAACATTATTTTTTGTATTAATATTTTTAAATGCAATGAATTGCACATTTCTTTCTCCCAAACATACGTGTGTTAAATTTAGTATCTCTACATCCAATGGTCAATATTTTAAATAGATTGATAGACGCATATATATACATTCACTTTTATTCTTGGAAGAAAATCTTATTTTGTTAATTAAAACTTCTAGATTAAAGTCTGAATATTCCACACCTTAATTTTTGAATAATTTGAAACGAAAAATTTGGAAATACCTGTGAAATTTAAAGTATATGCTTCCGTGTTTAAATTCAATTTTTTCCATTCCCTCCCCTCCCCCCTCCTTTGTGTGTGTGTGTGTGTGTGTGTGTATGCGCGCGCGTATGTTATCAGGTATTTTGTTATTTAAGTTCCTAAATCAGTCCTTATTTTATTTTATGAATTAAAAATAAAATTCGGGATATTTTAATGGAACATTACAACTGAAAATGGAATAATAATAAGTAAGAAAGCATTTTTTAAGCTTTTCCCGAATTTACTATTTATTTGATTTTTATAATATCGCAATGTATTGAATATTATTTTAAAATATTCTTAGTATGATTTCTTTTATCTTTTGTGACATTGTTACAAATTTAGATAATTTTTAAAAGCTGTATTCTCTTATTTTTCCATTGATGATGTAAATTTTGAAAGTAGAATGCATAAGAAGCTTATAAAGAATACTTATGATAAATATTAATCGCAAAATGCATATGCAGGTAAGTTAACATAATATTCTAATTGGATGAAAAAGTATTTAAATATGACGAGTCTGATTAAATGACAAATCTTAACAAAGAGTGATTAGTTAAAAAAAGCAACAAAGAAAACTACCCTCAGCTCTTGATAATTTTTAGTAGTTGTAGAAAGGTATTTAGTTTTATACTTTCATTTATGACAGACGGCCCTGCAGTCAGTTTATTCAAGTCATAATCAAGTATTTATTAAATTAATTTTAGAATTTTATTCTAGTTATATTCCTAATTACCATTTACAAGTTATTCGTTATGCTGTTTTATAATTCTAAAAAATTTGGATCTTTACAGTTTAAAAAAATATATTTCATATTTCCTCCTTTTACAATATTGTTTAGAGTGTTATATAAAGTTCTTTTGTTTTCGATATTTTGCTTAAAATTAATTTTACGTTTTGACTGTGCACTTTTTTTATTTGTACAATATTGAAATGGACTTTTTAGAAAGGGACATAATATTGTGACTTCAGTTTTCAAAATTTACTACTTAAAATTGCTGAATAAAAATTAAATTAAAATCAATTAAAAAATTTGGAGAGAAAAAGGGCTTTGAGATTTGCATTATCTCAGGGCCCCTGGAAGGTTTAAAACGGCTATAAATTCATCTGAAATAAGAAATAATTATATTGATTAAAATATGGATAAAACGCATAGCTAATCAGTAAACATTTTAATTAAGGTGTAGATGTATATTGTTGAAGAGTGTATTACCAGAACTTCATTCAAAACTATTTTTAATGATTTATTGTAAATATAAGAACGATCTTCAATAAAATTAAAGTTACTGAAGAACATATACTACATATATTAATGTAGAAGTCATTTTTCTTAATTCTATTTTATTTTTTAACAGTAGATTTGTATTATGGTTTAATAAATAGTGCAACTAGAAGAAAATTAAATTTGAATTCAGCTAATATCTCCTACAAATTTTCGCAGATACAAATGATCAGTTAGCAAAATATTAATATACTTCTGATTTAGTAAGTTGCTTATTTTATACACCGTATACTTACAATATTTCATATACAAAACGCAAAGTCATACAATGAACAAATAATTTATCTTTATCAGAGTACAGATTTTTAAAAAAATGTAACAATATTTAAATTATATCTACGATGACAAACAGAAAATTTTAAATTTGTAATAGCTTTCTACTCTTTAAACTGATTTTTTTAAAAATTGATATAGCGTGAAAACTTAACATCCGTAACTGGAAGCTTTTCTTACTACTAACGGAATTTCAAGAATTTCTTTTGCAAGTTTTCCCTCTTTACAAATCATTCCAATACCACTAACCTCATTTAATTGTACTTTAAATTTAAGAAACAACTTTTTTAAGTGCCTATATTTAAATAACATATTTTAATGTTCGAAATTATTGAATTAAATAAACGAATGAAGAAGAAATAAATCAAAAATTAATGAAACGCAAACTTTTTCGTTTAATGCAAAACGTTATATTGATGTAAAGTAATGCATTTATATCTGAAATCTAGAAAAAATGATTATTATTTTGAAGAGGGTACACTATTTATATGAGCAGAAATATCATTCCTCAATGTTTTTATCTTACATTTTTAAATAAATACATGGAAAAGTAATCCATCTTTCATAAAAAGCAAAGTGGAAATTACTCCTGTAGTATTAAAACGCATGAAATTATATTAATGAATGTATCGTTAAGTATTCAAAATTGTGTCAAACATCAGGCTAACTCTCGCCAAATATGACACTTTTAGATAACGTTTAAGATGTTGTAACCTCTTCTAGAACTGGTCCTTATCAGTAACACAACTGCATTGTAAACGAGACAACTGATTGACAGTTTTATGATCCGTACGCAAATGGTTGTACGCATCTGTCCCACTACCTATCTAACTCACTGCAGTCTTGAGTTATAGCATTTACATGCATGAGACTGTACACGCCGCCATTTCTCAGATTGCATTTAAAATTTTAAAAGAATCCACACATTAGCTTCAGTGACTGTATACCAAATTGTAGCAATCATAAAAGCTGCATTTTTCAGTTATAGTGCTCTCATGTATGCGGAAATACAGAGCGGCGGACAGCAGTTGCAATATTAAACTCATCATTTAGTATGAGTGTACGATTTCTATGGTAACATTCTAAACCTTGTTTCACTCATTTGAGTCCAAGTGTGTTTGAGTTACTGAGTTTACATGCATACCGACAGACAGAAGATAATTTCTTTGTCGGATTCAGTTCAAAATTGATACTATTTGGGAATTTAGATTCTAAATCTGTGAACACAATTTTATAAATCCATTTCTTTATGTTACTGTATTTATCTTGTTCAGCTGTTCTCAATCAGCCAGACATAGATTTCTCGTAAAAGGATTTCGTAAAATGTTTGATAGAAATCTATAAATTTGTTATAAAATCTATAAAGCAAATTTCATTCTTCTTTAATGAGCATTTTTAAATTATCACGTTTACATAAAAACTAAAAAATGCCTTTTTTCGGATTCAGAGACATTTGAAATATAGAAATTCGGCAATTTTCGAATTTGGATATTTTAAGAATTACTATACTTTATATTTTCATATTTCGTGTACGAGGTAATAAGCATTATATAAAGGTAATTATGAGCAGTTATAATCAGAATGTTATATATAAAACAAGACATTTTACGACGATTTAAATATTCTAATTGAAAACTTCCAAGAAATTGACTACGCTGGGGAGCATATTTTTTACGTGTGATGGCCTTCATGACCTCCAGGTACCTTATTGATTAGGTCTACGCTCCAGATTCTCCTCCTCTCAGTCTGCTAATTCATGCTGTCGTTCTTCCTTCCCTCGATGGCGCTTGGGAGCTCTCCATGAGAAGTTGTCGCCTCTATATTTGCTTCCTGCTTCTCATAGACAGCCAGAATCCCCACGTTTTGGCCGTGCGTTGCGACCCATTAGACGGGCGGCGCACTGTAATCCCCGGTGTATTAGTCTGCCGGTACCTAACCACCTGCGTAGTTTGTCTGCTAGGGATCAACCGAAGAAGTTTCTCCTTGGGCTTGGCGTTAAGGATGGTCACTGTCCCCGGGAGTAACTCTCAACGTATAGGTACCGATTATCACTAATGTAAGCGCCAAGGTTGGAAATGTCCAGAGCCGGTGACTGCCTTCCCCTGTTGAGCTCCATGGTATGCGGTGGCTTCGGGCCCGAAGGGTCCCTTCAGTGGGCAACATATTCCTCAAACTTTCAATATTGATAATCATTTTGATCGGTTTTATATTACGAAACGCATTTCTGAAAAAGACGAGACATTTCAAATAGTATCTTCAAATTCTATTTGCAAGATGTGTTGTGGCGACTTGCTGATAGAGATCGACTGCCGTAAGCAAGCACACAAAATAAAAATTCTGACAACTATACTGGTTCGTGTTACACCTCACCTGTCACTTCAAAAGATGTCATAACTTATGGTGAGATATTAAATCATACAATAGATTTAATTACGAAGGAGTTAAAATCCAAAGGTGTTACGAATTACTATTGGGCGAGACAGGCAAACAATCGAATCTAAGCATCACATTCTCACGTTTATGTCACCTGAATTACCGCACCACATATATGCAGGGTACATTACGCTTCCAGTCAGAACTTATATACCAAACCCTTTGAGATGCTTTAAGTGTCAACGCTTTGAGCACTCGAAAGCAAGTTGCCATGTCATTGTGACTTGTGCCCGATGTGCTGCGAGAGGATAGAAGAACCAAGAGTGTTCTGTACAAGAAAAGTGCTTGAACTGCAAAGGTGATCATACTTTCTTTTTCCGCTCGTGCCTTCATCGATGTCAATTTAAAAAAGAAATAACAACAGTTAAAATTAAGGAGGAAATATCATACCCAGAAGCCATAAAGAAAGTTCTTTCTTAAACCCCTTCATCCGTTTCTGAAAGAATTTTTGTGAAAACTGCACATGTCAAAATTGTACTAAAAATATGAATCCTTTATCATCTTCTAAACCTTCATCTGATTCCGATACTGATAAATCTATTTGTTAATGATCACGACACTGAGAAGTCAGAAACAACTAAGCGAGAATCATCAAAAACAGACAAATCATTAAAACTTAAATTTACAAAACGGGAGACTCGAAGACAAATCTTTCTGCAAAATTCAAGAAACCAGCTTCTAAAAATTCAGACGCTTTCGGACTTACATGTCAAGGTATAGCCCATAAAGACTTAACATCTATTTTTGGTCTCATACCAAATAGTCCCGATTTCAAACATTATCCTTCGGGAGATGAATCTGAATTTGAAATGAGTTGCGATGTTTCTGCAATTCCTGTCGTTGCAACTAATAATCCGTCAGCGACGCACATGTCTTAATAGGCATCTTCCTTTCTGGGGATTGTCGCTGCATACGGTCCAAACTTCATGACATCATCAAGGCCATTATTAACACCTTTCACCTACAAATTCTCGTGGGAATTGTACTAATAGTTATAAACAGATTGAAGACTTTATAACTAATAATTGTCTATGTCTGCTCAATGATGAAGAAAAAACATACTTCCACGAACCCACACGTACCTTCCACAGTATTGACTTGGCCATATGCTCTCCTGACCTACTCCCGTTGTTGAACTTTGCTGTCAGTGAAGATCTCTACAAAAGTGATCGCTATCCCATAATAGTCTCCCAAGCTGATAGAAGTGGTGTGACTCTTGTCCTATTCCACTGGATAGATTGGGCTACTTTGACCAGTTGTCAGAAATTACCGAGACTTTGATTAATACTTACGATATTACGGAGGCAGTGCAACACATTATTGATTGCATTATATACGCTGCTAATAACACCGACCCAAAATGTTTCCCACGTTTACACGAAAATTTCGTCGACCGTGGTGGAATGAAACTTGCCATGAGAGTCACGAAGAACAACAAAAAAAGAAGTCGGAACCTTTTTCGTAGGTATTTTTCAGCAGAGAATATTATTGCTTTTACATTTTCCCGAGTCAATGCATGGCAGTGCCAGAGGAAATCAGGGGTTCACTTCATCTCATCTATTAAATCCTCCCTTTCTAACAAATTGATTTAGAAGAAGATGAAGGCTACAAATGAATTTATAAAGACTTTCTTTCACTGTATTGAAGATAGGAAATGAAATGGTTTTATCTCACTTATTTGTTGCCAATACTCTCGGGGAAGCATTCGCAAAAGTTTCTGCTGCTGATTCGTACCAGCCTGCATTCGTGGTAACTAAGAATCGCGCATAACGAAAGAATTTGCATTTTTCCACCCGAAGATCCCTTCCCTACAATTCCAAGTTCAGTAGGCATGAACTGCTATCGGCCTTTTCTAAAGTGCATGATACCAGTCCCGGACCAGATGGAATCACGTATAATATGCTTCGCCATTTATCTACACCCTCTCTCTCTAATCTGTTGCATTTATTCAACAGTATATGGATTGAACAGATGTTCACTTCACAATGGCAAGAAGTGATTGAGATTCCAATCCTCAAACAAGGGATTCCCCTTATCCTCTGCATTGTAGACCTATTGCGCTCACAAGTTGTCTATCCAAGACGCTTGAGGGCATGGGTAATGCCCATCTTGTTTTTGAACTTGAGAGGAAAGAATGCATTCCACAGCTGCAGAGTGTTTTCCAAGAGGACATTCAACATAGGATAATATCATCGTATTCGAAACCGAAATACGCAATGCATTTGTTCGCAGAAATCATCTTGTCTCCATTTTCTTTGATGTTGAAAAGGCCTACGACCGCACACATTGTTTGTTTTTCTTAAAACCCTTTCAAATTTTGGTTTTAAAGGAAAATTACCTATTTCCTTAAAAATGTCTTATCTTAAGAACATTTCGTGTTCGAATTGGCAATTCTTATTCAGATCCTTTTAATCAAGCTGAGCGGATTCCACAAGGAATTCTTCTAACTCTTTTTATTATTCATTTTTGTCAAATTCTTAATATTTTCCCACCCCTGTCTAGGGCACCCTGTATTCGGATGATCTTCAGATCTCCTGTGAAGGATGCTATATGCATCTAATCGAGCACCAGTTGCAAGTTGCAGTTAATAAAATAGTAGATTAGTGTGAGAAAAACGGGCTACGATTTACCCCGAAAAAAATCGATGTGTTCACTTTGGCCAGAAACGAGGAATTCATTTGGAATAATTCATGTTAGGAATACCTCAATTCCTGTAGATGATGAAATAATGTTTTTCGGAATAATGTTTGATAGTAAGCTCACTTTCTTTCCGCATATTTTATATCTGTGGAAGAAGTGTGACAAGTCAATGAACATTCTAAAAGTACTATCTTAAACCTCTTGGGGAAAAAACCACACATCTTTGCTACGAATTTATGAAGCAGCTATTTTATCCCGTATGGGTATGGGTGTATGGTTCTGCATGGTCCTCCGTTTTGCGTAGACTAGATAATATATACCACATCGCCCTGAAAATTTGCTCAGGAGCGTTCCTATCCTCACCAGTCGAGAGTCTTTGGAATGTATGTCACTAACTGCCACTAAATTTAAGGTGCCAAAAAATATATGTCCTGTATTACCTCCGATCATTGTCCGTACCGAAACATTCCATGGTTTATATGATGCTTCCCACTCGTCTTCGGAGATTTTACGCAGCCCGAGTATCCAACATTCTTCCTTTTTGGGAAACAGTAAATTCGCTCCTCCCTGATTCTGAACTCCATGATGTGGGTATTCAGTTATTTGATTGATTTGCGTTTCCAGCTGGGGATATTCCTCATATTCCCTTTTTATGGATTCCCTTCCTGTGGATTCCAAAAGTCTAGAACGGTCCCTGTGGTTTTTAAAAAACTTTTCCTTTCTCATCACTGTCAGTTTTCATGGTACATGCCTGTTTTTACAGATGGTTCTAGGTCAGATGATCATGTTGGGTGTGGTGTTGTTTTTGGAACGCAAATATTTGGCTACAATATACATATGAACCTGTCTGTTTTGCCTACAGAATTACTGGCAATTCTCTCTGTCCTACAGAAAATTTATCAAAGCTCTGAATGCAACTTTGTGTTTATACTAATAGCATGAGTTCCTTAGAAACTCTTTCCCATTTTCATAATCAGTTTCATCCCATTGCCTTGGAAATCTTGTATCTTTTGAGGACTCTAAAGAATAGAGATAATGAAATATTATTCTATTGGGTCCAAAGTCATGTGGGAATAATTGGAAATGACCTGACGGATAACTCTGCTGAAACCGCACCTTTGTTAATGCAGCATGAAATACCTTTATCCAACGCGAAGAACTTTTACTCAAGAAAATTCCATTCGTTACGGCAACAATCATGGAATCCACAGAAAAATAATAACTTTCGTAGTATAAAACCACCAATTACATCCTGGTCTTGTCATCCAAGGCGTGAGCTCGATGTCAAATTGACTAGACTCCGCATTGGTCATACTCGTATAATGCACAAATATCTTCTATTTGGTGATCGAGCTTCAATCTGTTCGAAATACCAAGTGATTTTAACGTATCGTCATAATTTTATTGAATGTCTTGATTTGAATTTTCATCGTTTACGTTTTTTTAACTCATCATCACTGGGCACGTCAAAGCTGGTGGGGAGAAATCCTCACAAAAATCTTTTTAAGCTTATAAAGCAATTGGTTTTTATCATTCCATATAAACTTGTTTAATATTCCACCGTTTCCTTTTACAGTTTTAACGCAGACATTCAATGTATCTTTTTTTCTTATTAAAGATTTTTAAATTATATTAGAAAAATCTTTTATTAACCATACGTCTGCCGCAGTATAGCCTATTCTGACTCTTATGCCATTAAAACAGACAACCAAGCAAACAAGAAATTGACTTGGTAATCAGTCATTTAACAGTTAAGAGAATTTGTGTTACATTGACCTCTCAATAGATTTGAAAATGAAAAATGCCTTAATAACTATATTCTGAAATTTAGATACGAAGATGTCATGGCCTGGAGGTAATATAACAATTTCGGCTTCGAAGGGTTCAAATTCAAAATCATATTCCTTCGAAGTTCTAATGTTAAGCGAGTTTTGTGTACGCAAACTAGAAATGCCACGGGTAAAAAAATAAAAAAATTACAAAAACAACGACGGATTTTCGTGCCACATTACTAAAATTTTGAAGTTTCTTTTTCGCATCTGGAATTTATTATTCAGAAAATACAATCCACGAAAATCTAAATTATAGAAATTAAATGCTGTTTTGTCTCTTTTTAAGAAGACAAGAAAATGTGACCTCTTACTACATGATGTTAAGTTCGATTGAAATGGAAGACAACAATTTGCAGTTTCTTCGGACAGAAGTATTTGGACACCTCTCTGCCTCCCCACCTATCTGGGAACTGCCTTATAAATACAACGTTAATGATCTTTTGATCTTTGACCCCCCCCCCCTTCTCTCCTCCCTGAAATGGAGGTGAAATTACCAGACGACAAGCTAAGCAATATAAGCCGATAATTTCTTACAAGTATTGATTGAACTGTTACCGAATAGTAAAACGGTTGAATTACCAAAAAACGTGATGGCTTAACATTTCATTTGGATCTCAATCTACCACGCCAGGATATCTTTCATTTTTTTTACATTCTTTGGATTAACAAAATAGTTTTGATTTACTTCATCTAATAGCACATTTCTACTTCAATCTAGGAAATTCGTTTACTTTTCGTAAGAATTAAACGGTTTTGCGTATTATTCTAGACATTACTCTTTGCGAAAAAGTCAATATTTACATTCCTTAAGAGGGGAAAAATGCGCTCATATTAGCCATCTCTTCTAAAAGAAAGAATGAAACATTTAATAAATTTGTTACTTTTTGTATATAACATTTTTAATTTTCAATTCCAGTATGTAGCATTATAAATCAAAATGCACTATTAACATAATCTTCTTTTTTTGCCTTTCGTATGATAAGCTGCTTACATTCCCGATTCAATTGTTTCTAATCAGTATATTTTGGTCAAGCAATCTTTATACCTTAGGTGTTTTGTTTAGAGACAGTCTTGTTGTTAAAGAATATCAATAAATGTTATCCTGTTTTCTGCCATATCTTATAATTATACATTCGTTGCAAAATCAATTCTTTTTATTTTTTTCGATTAATTATTTTAATCAGCATTATATCAGCATTTCTCCAGTTTCGTATAAAATGAACTGCTTAGAAGATTTCATTTATTTTATCCCGACAAACAGAATTCCATTTCCTTGCTCGATTGTTGATTGCTTTGCTATTTTATCTGGATTTTTAAATTACTTATTATTTCCTGGAGATTTCCTCACATCTAGAATGTTTTAATCAATTAGTAAGACAGGAGGATTTTCCAGACACAAATGTCAGAGAGCTTTCAAGTGAAGAAATTTATTTAAATTGTACAGAATTTGAAGGTTTTATCTATCAACTTTAAAGATGTGAAGAACAATCAAAATCCAACCTTCATTATTCAAAACGAATCGCATTTGCCGGCCAGCTATTTCCCCACGGATATTATTTAAGCTTATTTTTATTTAAATTGTTTGGATATGCTTTCATATCTATAATTTCGTCACATTATCATGCTCAGAACATAAGTAAAAACACACGCTTTGATTTGCATATTTCTACTCTCCGTATGTGCCGAATTCGGTAGATGTAAATTAAACGACCTGATCAACACACACACATTCATCTTTATTAGAAGCAGGAAAACAGACCAAATCATAACACAAGAGCCCTTCGAGAAAGATAAATCTGTGACATTGTATACATGCATTTTTAAAACAAAACTGGGAATAGGAGGCTACTGTTTTGCATTTAAAGATGGCATAAAAATGCTAAAATAGAAAGGGAGAATGGAAAAATTCCAGAGACAACTTCAGACTGAATCATAAGGATTTCAAGAAGGAAATATTCGAGCAAGTAAGAGAAATGAATGTTGAAAATTTGGACAGTCTCTTTAGTATATTGTCCAAAACAAATTCCCTTATCTCTATTCCTCTCTATAAAACAGATTCCCTAACTCTTTATTTACCTTTTTAACCAAACTTTAATCAGTCTCTTAAATTGAATCAAACCACGTATTGGTTCTCGGGGTAAAGAAGAAGTCGGCAGTCTCACCGAAGAAGTACTTTCAGAAGAAGCTCTAAAACCTCCACACAGACTTACAATTAGCACCTACAATTAATATTTTTACGGAAATTAACAAAACATTAGGGGTAGATCAAACATTGATCGATCTGTAAAGAAAGTCCTCAAAACTGTCAAATTAAGCCATTCTCTTCGGGCTGTTAAGAAATCGCGAATGCCACAGGATGCGGTTTTTCTTTTCTTCATCAATTTTATTTATCAGATGGTCAATTTTATTTCTGTGGTGCAATGGACAACCCTATCCACTATGCAATATCTCGCCCTTTCACTCTTTCGTGGAACTCTAAAAGGTTCTTACTTTCACTGGTAAATCTTTCATATAAAAGTGTCTTTAAAATCAAGAAAAAGATTCAAAGAAAAGAAACATGATTAAATTAGTAATTGATAATGTTCAATTATTCCGATTATCGATTATCATATAAAATTTTCCCGTTCGATATTTCAATATCTCCTCATATTATTCATAATTCAGTCTCGATCCTTCTCTGATATTTCATTCTTATAATACTTTCTTCCTTATCTTAGTATTCGATGCATTATGCAGCCTTTCGTGTTTTTCCTTATAAATAGATAATACAATTCTTCACTTTATCGCTCATATTGTACACTAGCTGCCTTTGGTGACCGCCTGAAGTTACAATTTTGTGAAATTAAGAAAAATGATTATGCAGATATTTAGGTTTTTGTAGCGATATCATATAACTTCATTTGAGCGATATGAAGTTTTCCCCCATTATAAAAATACTTCTACTTAATAAACAGAAATGAAGTAAATCAATTAAAAAACAATTATTTAATATCAGAAAATTTGGAAATTAAATCTAAACGATTTATCTAATATCGATTGTAGTTATTATTTCTAGAAAATCAAGTGGTAGCCTGAGACGACTAGTAAATAAACATAAAAATTACAGTGTTCATTCATTCAGTTTCCTTGTACTATAAACATCGAGAATTTTCGTTTTTATTCCTTAGTGTCAGTTTTATATATAGTCATGTTTACACTTTTTTTTTTTTTTTTTGCACAAATTATTGCAATGTGTTTTTTTGTTTTGATTACTATCTTTATTTATTTATTTTCTTTTTAATAAATTCCACCTTTCCTATGCAAAATTGGAAAGAGGCCCATGAAATCTAGACACAGATTAGTGGTATATTGTTTAATCACGAATTTTGGATCACGAGTTTTAATCATTTTATTTTAAATAATAAAAGTAGAAATAGAGAGAACAACTTAAGTTTTACATTTATAAACGTATGCAAATGATAGATATATTTGATTATCTCATAAGATTTAGTATTGCATAACAAAAAAAAAAGAATTTTAAAAATAATGTTTAGATTAAATTTACGCATTTTTTTAAAAATTATGGAAAAATGCTACTTTAGTGAAATTGATGTTACAATATGAATAATTTTTACAATGTTAGAATGGTATAAAATGAAAAGAAAATAGCAAATCTGAAATATATTAACTCTCATCTCATCTGTTTAAATGTGTTCATGGAAACTTTGTATTGTGCATGTAATCGTTACAAAACATTCGTAAGAAATTTCTTTTGAATTTGCAAAGGGGTGTCAAGTTATATCGAATACATCTAAGCAAATAATTGTTTCATTTGATATACAGGATATTTTTAAAAGGACCGACAAAACTGAGAGTGTTCTTAATAGACCTCAAGAAGATTATTAAATCTTGATTCTTAATGACGGAGGGGAATTTTTTTTTTTCAATTTTAAATTATAAAAGTCAAGACGATCTTTAAAGGGACGTTTATATTGTCTTAGTGTTTATTAATTTTTAGAATATCAGTAGCCCGTCAGCCGCTGCTAAATTTCGTAGCAGCGTTGCCCGAGGAACACCACTTGGAGGTCGGCTACCAGAGTTCCTCGAGGGCTGTCCTCCTGCACTCCGATCACTACATTCCGGGACAGCCCCGGGAGGTCGAACAAACCTCGACCTCCCTCGCACACGCCTAAGAAACGGGTTCCATCTGCTGGTCATAAATTCGGGGTATGAGTAAATTAAAGTGTCGTGCGTTGACGGTAGGGGGGTGGATCAACGCGTCCACAACAACTTAGTGCACTCCTGCAGACTTAAATATTTAATTATATCTAAATCGTTTAATTAACCTAAATGTTGGAATTGTATATGTGTGAATGATGCTTAACTAACTGGTCCCTTCAACAATCAATTTGGAAAGAAGTGATGCCGAATAGAGGGTTTTGGAGTGCGCTAAGTGCCTTCCTGGAAGGGCTTTGGAAGGAAACTGGCCCACATTCGTGCAAAGCATGGGGAAACCAGGTAAACCCCATGCAGCCAGTCCGGCAGATATCCGCTATCCACAGCGGAGGACTCCGCCTCCCAGTTCAAAGAGCTTCGGCGCTCGGCCACTGGTGGGGCGCTGAAGGTGGCTGGTGAATGGGAGTGGACCAGCGCGGCCACTTTTATTTGAAGACTCATAATCGGGATATTCAAATATTACTGTCGCTCCTAATAGCAAAAAATGTTTAAATGTGTCTTTAGAAGATGCTACTAAATTGCGCTGAGATTCTTCAAATAATACATGCCACCTTAATACGAAAACCTATCTAGCTAATTTTCTATATATTTCTGAAGTCATTATTGTTTCGCTCTCAATTAATTTATAATTGGTAGTAATTTATCAAATTATTTCTTGGGATGGAAATACGTTATAATGCTATGATATGATGAAAACATTTCATAATAATATTACATTTAATTTTTACAAATGCTGGATTAAAAAAATATATGCTTTTATTTTTACTGTTCATAATTCTCGTAGCAATGGCATTTTAAATGTGTAATGTCTTTAATAAACAGTCTAGTCTTTTGTAGTTACTTCGATAACGTTTCATTTACAGTAGTATAAATAGTTTTAATATTAAATTCTAAGATATATTCTGCAAAATAATCAATGAATATGTCAAAAATAATTTGCAGTGCCGAAAAAATAGTATAATCTTTCCACAATTTCGCCATAATAGTTCTGATTTAATGTTGATGATCCTGCATTAAAGGCAATATACAGAACCGCAGAGTATTTCTTTAAACACATGAATGTATTAATAAGACAGTAAGTACCTGATTTATGTCACGAACTAAACTTACTGATGATCTTTCATATGTATCTTTTAATTCAGAATTCACACTTACTTGCTCTTTCGATTTTAATAAATTCATGAACAACGCTTCTTACCTTTTCCATGCTTAATTTAAAAAAAAAACAGACACGAATATCATTGCAATTATGTGCGAATATTCTAATTTAATTAAACTCAAAAGTCAAGCTTCAGTCTTTAATATGCTTACTTTAAAGCACCAAAAATTATTTTTTTTTTCAAATAAAACAACAAAAGAAAATTATTTGAAATTTTTTTTTATGTCAATAAGATTAATAGTCTTGCTTTTTCAAAGATATGTAACAGAAAAGATGATATTTCCTGCTTCCATTTACTACATGCATTTATCATAGAGATGGCTAATCTCTTGAATGCGACATTTAATATATCTAAATGAGGCTTGGCGATTCAGTAGGAACTAGATTTTCCTGAGAAAATTTTGTCACTGCGCTTTCCTTCAGTGTATTCTATGAACTAATACGCGTGTAACTCCTTAAATAAAATAAACTCTTAATTAAACTTTAAAAAAAAACATTTTTGCATGCTGTATCAGTTCTGAACGAAATATTATTTCCCCCCTACATTTCTGCGTATTGTTGATAAAACCTTCTTTCTATTTAAAAAAAAAAATGGTTTTCCATCTATTGTATGTTTTATTTTTAAAATATTTAGTTTCAGATGCTGGTTAGAATAGTTGAAATAAGATAAGAATTTTTAGTTTTAGATTTAATTTCAATATTTACTTCCGTGTTGCAAAATAATGTGCGATTAATGAAATAATAAATGAACTAACTATTTTGAACTATCCATATTATTCTTCCCTTAAATGATCATAGATGTTAATTTATGCTATCAAAAGCTGAATTTAAAATTCATCAAACTAAAAATTTCCTAAATGGTGACATGGATGGCTGCGCTCTTCGTCATTGAAAATATAAATTCAACTATTGAAGGCTTTAAATAAATAGTTTTTGTAATGGTACCTTGACATTATATTTCAATGATTATCTATGTTCTGCTAAAGGGTTAAATATGAAGTAGTTAAGTATTTTACTCTTAAATTGAGATGATTATAACCATTTGTTTCTTTTATTGTACTATTTCCACGATTTCCTTCTGTTGTTTTCATTTCTTTGTTTTGTATTAGGTTAACACATCGTGTATTGTATCTTCAAATCCTTTGAATGAACCTATCATGATTTGAAATGAGTCTTTGTGCGCAAACATGGCTATTACTAGAAGCACTCCTTTATAATCAAGAAATCATATTCTCACATTTCATACCAATGCATAATGCTACAATAATAAGTATTTGCGCATAAGTGAAATGTCTTAAATATCTTGAATTTAAAGAAATATACATTTTCAATAATTACATACGTATGAACACATTTAAAACAGTTTCTCATGTTTCTTATCATTTTTCTTTCACACTGAGTAAGAATTTGATAATTTTTTTTTAATTTCACGTTATTTTAGAAGCTTTTTTTATCTACTCCAATAATAAACTAATTAATAAAGAAGAAGACATTCTTAAAATATTTTCTCCCTTTTTTTCCTACCGTCCATAAAGAAAATGTATAACAGCAATGAATATCTGCTTTTTTTTACTTGTTATTTTTTATATTATTTGGTTTGTAATTTGACAATTAATAAATAAATTTAAGTGTTTGAATGATTCAAAAATTCTGCCTTACTTTTATTTTCCATAAATATTTCCTTACTGAAGGATAAAATATTTTGGTTTTCTGTTATTTTCTACAGTTACTACAGTGTTTTTATTTGAAAATGACTTTCTTTATTACTCTATTCTAAATTGAAATTCAAAGCTACCTCCGATATTATTCTTTCAGGTGAGTATTTTAAATATTTTTTCTTGTGATTATTTTTATATTTACTTAAACTTCATTATAAATGTCTTAACAATTAAAAATAATTGAAAAAAATCTATAAAACTCTTTGGTCATCTGATTCCATTTTCTACTAAAAATTTTCACATGTTCATAATTTTCAAAAGTTTAAATTCGAGAAACTGCAATCATACAACTAAAGTTGTATGTTTCAAAACAGAATATCTGCTTCTAAATTTAAATATTTTATTTCTTTATTTTGAGAAAAAAACATTATAACAGTAAAAATACCTGTTGCTGAATGCACAGACATGACCGATTACAAGGTTAATGACTTTGAAACAGATTTAAAAATTAATATGATAACATTTGGAGTTCATTATTGTAAATATTCATTATTTGTGAATTATACTAAGCATATTCTTAAATTAGATCTGTATTCTTCTGATAATTACGATGTTAATGATATTTATAACTTCAGAAATAACTGAAATAATGATTAGAAATAACTGAAGAAATACTGAATTTTTTAATTAAGGTAACATTTCTAGCACTGAAATCAGACTTTATTTCAATTACTCTACTTTTATAAATTATTATAGTATGCACATGTATTGTTTCAAATTATATAAATATGCTCTATTTCTGTGTTTTTCTCCGATTTTTCTGTTACTATTCGGGTTACTCATTTTTGAAAAGAAAGCTATGCGCAGTAAAGTTCTAGCAATATTTGATTATGCTGCTGCAGCATTGACGATTGGTAGTCACGGACGATTGATAAAAGATAGTCACAATCTTTTTAAAATGATGGAAAAATGTGAAAATTTATAGTAAGAATTTTTTAATAGTTTAACTAAATTTTTCAAACGTTACAAATTTAATATTTTCACTTTAAATATACGTACGTTGTACAACGCAATCAGTATACAAAATCAGCTTCTGAGAAAAGCTACTTCCAATCAAGTACTGTCCCCGAAAATATGTTCGTCTATCAAAATATATTCGAAAGTGTTGTAAGGAATATTCAAACTGTAAGATTTCTGAGGTGACCCAAATCTGTACAGAGGACTATATATTTGTGAAAGAACGCATGGATATGAGAAAAATTGCTTAATAAAGGATGCAGCACTACTCTTAAGGAGTATTAAAATAGTTTTCCTGAAGTTTAAAGCCCCACTTCGTCCTATTCCCTAACGATTCATTGAATTGTTTCTTCGAGCGTAAACCGCTTCCTCTGTATCAAGAAAGTCAAAAAGAGTTAAGAACAATAAGTATCCCAATCAAGCGCTCGTATAATTTCGAATGTAAATATATTGTTACACTTCAATTAAAATTCCAACCCTCATATATTTCAATCATCTGCAATTCATAGCATCTGTTATATTTCAGAAAGTTTAATAAATCTGTTAAGTTCGTTAATTATATGCAAAAATGAATCTTTTGGAAAATTAAGAGATTGTTGCATTGGTTTTCCCAATGAAAACTGAATAGCACCTATTCACAGCAAAATATATTAGTAAAACTGCGGCCTCTTATCTTTAATCATTATATAAAGGAATAGCTATTTTGAACTCTCAACCAATTGTTAGAGCAGGCATTACTGAAATGCAATAAAAAGGCCTGATGGAATTTAGGTCTTTCCATTTATCAATTTAATTTCTGGACTAAATAGTTTGAAAGAAAGGGATGAATATATTTTTAAATAGACTTTCCATATGCTTTTCTCTATTTTCAGCTGAGTCGTTAACAATGCATTCAATCATTATGCGCAATTTCAAAGAAAGCGAGTCTCACAGGAAAAGATATATATATAAAGTTTTACATAATTCGCTGAATCGTTAGAAAAGCAACAGAAAATAAATTTAAATTTGCGTCAACGATGTAAAATTTCTGCAATTCATTTATACTATTAGAACTCAAAAGATGGTGTGAAACAGAAAATGAGCTAAGATTAAATTTTTCAACGAAAACGGTACCTAAATTTTAGGAAGAAATTTTTTAAAGTCTAAGTAAGAATTCCAACTCCATCTTAGATTCTAATGCCTTAGTTTCATATCTAGGATAATACAAATCAGTTTATCGTTGGCGTATTATAAACCTCCACTCAAGCAGGTGAAAAAAGAACGATATATATTCAAGAATCAATTGGATATCTTGGAATGTGATGGCAACAAAATAAAAAAAATGCTAAATTGAAAATATTGGTTTTTTTTTCACTATTTCAGAAAATCGGAAATAAAATTGCTATTCATAAAAACAATAATTTCTCCAACGCAGGATAACAAAATATATATATATTCCAAAACATTATCAAAATAAAACATTAGGATTCTTAAAATTAATGAGTCACAAAAGTTTTAAATAAAATTTTAATAATCAAACAGAGAAAATTGTACTAAATCTATCTTTAAAAACAATTAATAATTTTAATTTAAACTGAACTCAATTTAAAAACACACTCATAGAATTGAAGTTATTAAAATGTTTCACACTCTCTTTTCACAACAACAATAGCCAACTTATTTGTACATGCGCCAAATTAATTTCTAATAATGTATTGTTCTGCAAGATGTTGGCGTAACTCCTAATTTCGTAATTTGTCATTTTTGCAGTCATCCTATTTAATCCATTCCTCCTGAAGCACCTCTGTTTATTCACAATAGCGATTTCATCGGTTAAAAAAGACTTGAAAGGACTCCTTGTAAAAAATAATTTTTTCTCTCGAAAGAAAACAAAATGATGCTTTAGAGATCAAATTGATTTTATTAGCATCCGATTGATGAGCTTTCTTCACGATGAACCGACGAAATAGGCCATTGCTTATAAGTATGGGGAAAATAGTTATCGTATCTCATTTGCGATAAAAAGCGGAAAGAAAATGAAATGAAGGACTCAAAAAAGTATTGGCAATAACTCGTGCAGAAAGAAAAATTTCAGTATTTTCTCAACGAGAAATTCAGTACGCACTTCTTACTTCGACTATATTACAAATCGAGCCAAATACAGTCAGCCAGTACCGGAAATCAAGCAGCTTTTGAATACATTTAAAGTATCAGTTTGATGCGTTTTATAAACGTGATTTCCATTTGGCGACTTTCTAACTGACAAAAAATACCTGTAATTTGAAACTAAAATTTTTACTTGGCGATAAGAACTATCCTGCTAAATGAGAAGTAATGAAAATATAGAATTATATATCTATTGATTCATAAATTATTTTCATTTTATTTAAATGCCCTAATATAAAGCTCTCTTTATGTGTGATATTTCAGAATATTCAGTAGAAATAAGAAAATTATGTAAAGGAATGAAACAATTCATAATTTTTCGCCTTCTTAAATTCAAGCGTATGCTCAAAGATTTCCTATTCAAAATTATTTTTAATATAATATAATGCTGGAATGCAGAATTAAAGTGTCAGAAATCATATAAATTTCTTAATTTTTATTTCCTTAATATCCAAAATTTTGGAAATCAGAAATGCTAAATTTTTGTAAGATGAGTTTTTGCCAAAACTAAATAGATGTTATTATAATGGAGGCCATTGAATGACGTGGCACAGCTTTTATTGACTTTTTAAATACTTACATCTTTTATTTTCACATACAACTGATAACGACATATAAAATAATTGCTGATGGAATCAATGAATTATCTTTTTCACGCTTAGGATGAAAGAAAGAAGCCTCAATCACTTTTTAAGACATATTTTAAGCAATGTGTACCAATTTCCATTTGGAGCTTTCAAAATGTATTTCAAATTTAAAAGAACGTGAAATATTTCCGATTCAGCTATATCCCCGATGCAATGCACTGTCTTGTAATAGAATATGAATTTGGCTTGAATAAAAAGCTATTTCTTTGTCGCAACTCTCAAATTAGCATACTTTTTCTATTATTGATGTAATGTGATTTGTATGCAATCTACCAACTGTAATCTTGCTAAATTTTAAAAATGATTTTATTTATAATTTCAAAATTTTTTTATTAATCATTAATATTTTCTATTTGAACTACGTTTTGCAACAACATTAATGCTTGGCGAAAGCCGTTATCCAATCAATATATCAAAAAACATAAACATATGCAGCGAAACTTCGCCAAATCCATGTCATAAAATTACACTACTTGGCACATTTCAATGCGTAAAAACTAACAGTCATTTCACGCCAGCATTTGAACTTGAGACATTCTGTTGGCAATCTAACGGAAATGTAAGAAAACATTTTAAAAGTTTATGTGTATCCAAACTTATGAAAATAACAACAAAAATTTTGAACTCTGAATATTAGCAAAAATTGATAATATTAGCAGAAGCATTCAATGTTTTTGTAAACAATTGTAAATTGCATTGAACGTTAAAAGTAGGGAAAAATGATTTCGATGAATAATGATAAATAATTAGCTTAAAGCCCGGAATATCTTAAACATATTGTTAAATAACATTGAAATCAGGTTGGGTTTTCTTACATTTTGTACTCGCCAAATGTTATAGAAAGTTTCTCGAATCAAATAATTTTAAATACTTAAAGCATTAGATGTATCAAGACATTTTATAACCTGCTTAAATTGGATGTTTTCAGAACCGTTGTCTATTCGAGCGACAATTAATACACATAATTCTGTCATACATGGATCTTTTGGTCTTACGCTCTGCGCTTAGGTCTCCTAGCAAAAGTTGGTCTAGGAGATGCCTCAGGGTTAGCTACTAGAGGTGTAGAAAAGGACGTACCTGGAAAACTTACCTGAGGAGGAAGAGGAACTTCCTCCCATTCCATAGGCTCCTGACAATCCACGGACTCCCAGTCCATCGGCTCCTCCGTGCAGGCAGCCTCCCAGTCCATCGGCTCGAAACCTGCAACGAAATCTGAAGAAGACACACAAAAATCCATAGTTTATTTGTATATGAGTAAATAAGTAAAGAAATAAAATGAAATATTTTTATTCAAAAAAAGTAATGTCACTCGAAAATAATATCCGCTGCTTTTTCGCAACTCAAACTTTCAGAAACTTGACTCAAAATGGCGTCTCTTATTGAAAAATCTGCTGTTCCATGAATTTCAACCAATCAGATTGTGAGTTTGGAAAGTTGAAGTTAAAGTTAAGGAAATTAGTGGTGTTAAGAATGCCAAAAAATATTATCTAAATTTCATTTTCCTTACGGAATTATAACGCGAAATTTATTTGGTTATTTCTTGCCTGCATCTTGCGCTCAATCAGGGAATTTTCTTTACCGTATTAGCATCTAAGACAATCCTTAAGACATGCTTATTTTCTGTAATATTCACGAAATTTCAATTCTGAATAATTCGCTATATTTTTTTGTGCTCTTCGATTTAGCAAATATTATTTGAAATTTCATTATTCCATTTTAGAAACTGAAAATTTCAAGTTTTAGGTGAAATGTCAGTGAATTGGTTCTAGATACAGTGCGACAAAACGAAGCTGTGTGCGGTTGCGTACATAAATCTATACAAAATGGGGTTTCTAGAGCATCAAGTTGTGCATGGAAACTGATAAATTCTGCCTTTATAAAACTGAAACAGTTTCGATTTAATCAAACGCATGTAAAACAGCCCTTCTCCGGAAATCGGTACAATACATAACCATATCTAATGAACTCAAATTTGCATAAAAACATCGAATTTACTGTTATTTTCGTGAAATTTCCGTTTGTAAAACAGCAACAAACATGAATATACTTTGATCAGTAGATGAATAAAAATAAAATTGTTTTTTTATAAGACATCATGATCCTCTTCTTCATTAATAATTTTTAAGAATCAAATTATCAATAATAATTTTAAATCAGAAGTAAGTATTTCTATTTAAAAGATATGCTAACAAGAAAGTATCAATTTTTTGATATCAAACAACTTCTGTGTTAAATGTGAACACGAATCATCAGTTATTTTATCAAAACTTTAATATTTAGTAGATTTTCTTATCCTGTTTGCAAACATAAAAAACAAATGAAATCATGAATTTGAAATTTGAAATATTTACGAATGTTTGTGGCCGATGATAAAGTGAAGATATTGTCTAGAAAAAAATATCATTGATCAGTCAAGCGTATTATCAAGAATATGAAACGGTTGTCCTATCGAAGATGCATTTTGTTGCAAAAGTTAAAATTGAGGAGTCAACAAAACCATAAGGAGGGGGACAGTAGCAGCTTACTACAACATATTAATGGCTGGCAATCTGCAAAAGGTGAAACCAGCTTATCTATTTTTCTGAAACTGGAGAAGATCTCTCAAAGCCAGGGCGTATACCTCCAATGGATGTCGTCACACGTATACATTAGTGGTAATGAGGTCTTTGATAGATTGGCCAAAAAGGGTTGTGAGAATGAAACGGCCACTGGCTCATCGCGTACTTATCTAGAACTATATTCAAATCAAAGATCTAGCCTCAATTTAATATTGCGTATTCCACCTGCGCACCAATGGTACACGGTAAAATCACTTGGCACTCTACTGGAAACCAAATGTGACCGTGGTTCCCGGTATTCTCTGGCTAGACTAAAAAGTGTCCACCTTAAGTGTCTTTCTTTTGAAAGTGGTAAAAAAATCCATCCCACTTGTAATAAATGCTGTTACCATCCAGCTTCACTGGATCACATTCTGGGTTGCATCGGACTTTCTAAGGAGGCTTAACATCTCATCCCTTTATTATTATAGATTTATTGGCGGTCAAAAACCTGCTGGAGCTGATCTGACATATGTCAGATCTTTTGAGGATAAGCAACAACAATAACAAATTGAGAAATTATTTGCTCCAAAAATTAACATCCTTGAAACGAAAGTAATATTTTTGAAGAGAACAATTATATCTTCGTTTATGGATGGAAATTCGGTATATCCAACAAATGACAATATTAATTGTGTAGTAAAAATTGATACGTATTTCCTTAAAGAATAAAGCGGCCGATTTCTTTATTCGTTTTATATCTGTTTTCTGATGCTGAAAACACCTATTTGATATTTGATCTTTTTTTATTATTATTGATGATACAAATAAATGAATGACTGATTTCTTGGTAAACTTACTTTTCTTATTACATCATTTGTGTTATATTGATCATTTTTCGTAATATATAATATTTTTTCCTTTCTTATAATATTATTTGATGTACATTTTGGTTTTAACTGCGGCCAAAAAGGGCCAAGAAAAAATGTCACCAAATTATAAAAATTTTAATTATTAATTTTATTTTAATTATTAATAAACTTAAATGCATTATTATTTATTATGAAACATTTTGATAGTTTGATTTTATATAGTTTGATGATTAAAATCGCCAAACTGGCGAAATTTTTTCTTTGCGGTTTTTGGTATATATTAAAACCGACAAAAACTTTTCTAAACTTTTATTTGCAAATACTTTTTGATCTGCAAACATCTCTAAAATTTCACCAATGCAGATGTTTTTTGCAAACATCTGTAAAATGTACTTTACAGATGCTTAATTATTTTTAGCATTTTTTTGCAAACATTGGCTCAGTTATTCATGATTGATAGCTTTCGCCATCATTCTTTCGTTTGTATAAAAAATTACTTTTCTAGTTTAAATTAATCTCAATGTGTGTTTATGCTTTATTCATGTTTTCCAAAAAGTATTAATTCGGGTTTTTTTTTTTTTTTTTTTTTTTTTTTTTACAAAATTAATAATGTTGCTTAATTTTTACTAAAATCTGGGCTTTCATTTGTTTACTCTTGTGATTCGATTTAATAGTATTTAAAATAAAGAAAAATAGTCATTTCCAAAATTTTTTGTAAATGTCATCCATATGAGTATTAAATATTAAAGTGGGAATTTTAATTATTTCGTTCAAATTTAGTTTCAAATTATGCCATTAATATGCTTTTCTTTTCTATACCAGTATTTAAAAAAAAATACTTGTCGGTTGTAACGGCGACCAAAAAGCACCAAGAAAAAATTTCGCCAAATTAGCGATTTCAATCTTCAAACAATATTGCATAAGATTCGTACGTTCAAAATTTTTCATAATAAATCATAATGGACTTAAATATATTTTTATAATTTGGCGAAATTTTCTCTTGGCTCTTTTTGGCCACAGTCAAAACTGAATCGCACCCTTTAAATCTTAAATTAAATTTCTGAAAATCCTAATTAATTTATAATTTTTCTGGTTCAGATGAAATATATTTCCTCCATCTCCTTGCCATCTTTATAAATATATTTTGGACTGAAATTTACTTTAATGCGTCTCTTGAGTTTGCCGCCAATATGGAACGGTTGTAGTGTAGATTTGTGTGCCCCTTCGATTGGCGACAAATTTCATTGATGAAGCACTACTTCTGGTTTCCATAATGTTTTGTTTTCATTGTTATTACTGTAGGGTTTCTGACCCCAAATCCCCTTGACGCTGATCTTGGCGTCAAAAAAAATCACCAAAAAAATCAAGGTGCACGCAACTGTAAATATTTACCAAGGAAGCAAGCAAAATTGTCAGCCTTTTAGCGATTCTGCAGCTGATTTGTTAACTACTGTGTTTCGCCTTGCATACCAACTACTTCGACGATTTTGCAATACCGGCATTTCAGTGAAGTGGCATATAAAAATTGATTTCAACCCTAGTCTGTATGTTTTTATTTCGCCATTCTTTTAGCATTTTTTCGATATGATTTTTCAATTATTTTCTTTTATCGTCAAACAAGAAAAAAAAATGTCCAACAGTGTTGTACTGAATCTGATTCCAATTACTCAATGAAATATATGCAACAAAACTAATATTTCTATAATATTTCAAATAATTAATTTAATTAATTTATTTCAATACATGACATAGTTTTAAAGCTTTATAAAATGCACAAAAACTTCATATATCATTTTTAGTATCCCAAACATTCAATTTTACTTTCAAAATTTAAAGATTACTTCGCATCTCCCATCGCTTTCTTTTCTTTAATACTGAGAGGAATCTTGCGTTCCCTTAATGGCGGTTTGTTCGCTTTCTTTGGTGCTAATATTGTGAGCATTCCATTTGGACTGAGCGAACAATTGACAGTCTCAGCATCGCAAGTGTCTGGCAACATATACCGACGGGTGAACTCTCTGGCCACAAATCCATGTTCATCGCTTTTTTCTTCATGCTTGCCGTGGATCACAACATATTTATCAGCAATCTTCACCTCTAACTCTTCTGGTTTGAACTGGCTGACATTCAAATCTATTTGAAACTTGTCTTTATCGTTTTTAACTTCAGATTTTCCTGAATCAGCAATATTGATTTGCCTTCGGCATCTTCCGTTTTGACCCCCTACTGGGAGCAGGTCATCTTCGAATAAGTTAACTCCGAATAATTGGTCCATGATACGTTCAGGATAGTCAAATATATCCCACCAGTTGCCTTCCAAAATTCGTGGCACAATTTCACGAGAAAGATCTTTTCTCGACATCTTTGATTTTCCGCGAAAAGACTTCTTATAAAAACGTGGCAATATAATGAACGGTTTTAAAATCTTTAGTCGATATTTGTTAGCAGTATTTCAAATAAAACTAGCCTACGCTTCTTGAAATATTTGTTTTTGAATTAGTCTACTTTTTTCCACTACAAATTTTTTAAATTTTATTCTCAATTCAATTTTTTTTCAAAATACTGAAATCGCACAAAATTCTGTTGTGATTTCTGCTGCCAGATTACTCAATTCTGCTATCATCACTTGCAGCTGATTTCATCTGCTTATAAATGTCTGATTTTTTAAAAAAATGTCTGATTTTTTCTATCTATTATCAATGATCAAGCAATAGATGACAAAAATTTTGAAACACCAACGTTTACTTATTTCAACAGCATACTACAGGCGATATAAGCTGTTAAAGTTATTCCTTTTTAAGATGAGAAGGTTTGCAAAAAGAATATTGATATTCAAAACAATTATTAAAATAAAAAAAATGATATCTGCTATTGCAAATTTCAAGTTATGTGAAAACACAGCATGAGAGAGAATTTTCGTAGCTTCACTCTACGGTCTCTCCAAATGGCTGTAATTCTCCGCTGTCTCCTCGCTTTAGCTGTATCCAGCTGCCGATACGCTACTATACGAATGGTTACTCCTCACATGAATCGATACTGCTCTTACAATAAACACCTGGACTCGGCGCACAGCTTAGTTTATCAATAGTTTGGGCTTCACACAACGCTTGCACTTCGCTGGACTAATCCAACTTTTCTGCCGTTACTTCGCTATCCTCTCGATGACTCGATACAAGATCCCGACTTCGTTGATCCCCGACTACGATTCACATCACGATTGATTACGGCCTGAGACTAAAGGCTTTTTATAGTTCGCGGAGGCGGGTCAGAAGGTCTTGAACCAATCGGGCTTATCTCGATTATATATATATATATATAATATACAAAATTTGTACCGAATAGATGTATAATATCAGACGTGAACATCTTTTTATCAGGGTCTCTTTTTATTTATTTTATAAATTGTGTAAATTATTAGAAATTAGAAAGTTGATGAATATTTATTAAAAAAAAAGTTCAGAATAAATACATTTTTGACAATTAGATATCAATTAACATGTATTATATAGTTTGCAAATAATTAAATGGGAATAGACAAAAGCATAATTTCTTAAAATAAAAAAATGAATACTAAAATATTAATAATAATTATTTCTGTTCACATGACCTGTTTTTTTTCTAATTATTAGATAACTAATTATATTTTACAATAAATTTTAAAACTTTAGTTCTCTCCTAATATTGCTCTCCTACCAGTAATTAAATAATGATACCAAATTATGAATACAGTTCACATTTGCAAATGCATTAAAAATTATGCATCGAACGAAAAATACAAACCAAATGTTACTTGAAAATTAGTTTATAAACTCATTCTCTCATAAATGCTTTCAGAAAAGAAATCTAGTGTAAGGGTGCCAAAGATGCCAAGTAGCCAAAGTAAAAACTCAAAATGATTGACAATATAAGCAATACTGTAAATCAGTTGCAGTTGGCAATAACTGCTTTTTAAAATTAGAGTTATGAATTCATGGATCCGAATTGTTTAAGATTGTCTTTTGAGTATTTATTTTCCGCTATTGCTCGTTTCCTCTGAAATAAAGAATTTTTACAAACCGTCTGCGTGATCTGCTCTTCGAAAAAATAAAATTGGTAATATTTCTAAAATTGATGATATTTCTGACAGTCCCATTCAACTATTGTTCCTTAAACAACGATAGACAATCGACAGTATCGAATTTCTGAAATATGGACTTCTTCAAAACTATCGATATTTTTCTCTCGGAAAGTATTAGACGCATTTTCAATCGATAATTTTTAAATTTTCTATACAGCAATACTATGAACTGTTCGCAGCATTGTAGCTATCTAACAGAGATCATGTATTCTGATTATGGAATGCTGTAGCTTATTGATTATTGAAACAGTTTTCTATAATTTTATTTTTTTCTTAATTCCTGATGCAATTTTAGTCAATAATTTTCAAATTATCGACAGTAGGCCCAAAACAATGCAACATACAATAGGTCGTGCTATAGGTCAAAGCTGAATTCATTGAAATGATACTGTAGTAAATCGTATATGTATATTTGTGTTTATAAATAGCATATGCATAGATGGAATAAATTCAATGTACTAAATAGGTATTTGAGAACATATTCGTGTGTGTGTGTTCGTGCTTGTTCGTCCATTGATATATATGAAATATTCGTCCACATGTTTGAAACATACTTGTATTTATATGTTATATTTAGATAAAGTACTAAATACTTATACATATAAACTTACAATAGAATGAAGTATATTCTCTCTTCGAACGAACGTCTGTAATATTCAATTCACGTGCGTGTAAAACAACGTAGTACTTATATACGCAACAAATATACATATAAGAATGTGTATAACGTATTAAATACTTTACACTTATTTACACCGAAATATGTAACTATTTGCAAATCGATGTTTGTACAACAGACGAATTCATAAATGTAAATTTCAATACTTATATGCATTAAATATTTCATGTAGAAAAGTATATACGTACATATGTATGTAGCTTACTGTATACGGGCATACGTTGTATAGGTATTCATAATATCACATTTTATGTATATTTTTATTTAATTTTACTTTTGTTGTACATGAATTTGTACTTCTACATGCGTGTGAAACTTACTAAATATATGTATATATGTGCATCAGTACATACATATTTATGCGTCTGCAGCACTAGTTAAGTGTGTTTGTAATTTATTAGGTATAGCTCTGTGCACGTATGTTCAATCGCACGTACATATTTATGCAGCACATTGCTGACAAGCTTGTCGCCGCTAAAAAGCTGTTACCGCCATGTCAAAATTGTAAGTTAAACTGCAAGGAGAAGATTGACGAGAGCCAAAGACAAGAAATGTTTACAACCTTTTGGGCCCTTGGAGACTTGCAGCGTCAACGTCAAAACGTCAAAGATTGTATGCAAATAGTAGCGCCAAAAGTAGAAAGGGTCACTTTGAATGGGACACGTATTAGAGGTAAAAACCAAGGATATTATGTGATCCATAAAGGGGAAAGATTCAGAGTCTGTAAGTATTTCTTCAAAAACACATTCAACATAACAGACAGGTTCATCAGAACAGTCATTGAAAAAATAGACAACGAAACAAATATTCTAAAAACAGATCAAAGGGGAAAACACCAGAAGCATAACAAAATAGAAGTTACTTTGGTGGAAAGTGTTCATAAACATATCAATTCCATCCCAAAAATCCCTAGCCACTACTGCCGACAAGACACTTCACGAGTTTACATCGAAGGGGGAAAGTCTATCGCAGATTTGCATAGAGACTACAAGAAGGAACGAGAAATAGAAGGAAAAAAATGTGCTACTTACGACCAATATTTCCAAATATTTAAGACGTATAATATTAGCTTTTTTCAACCAAAAAAAGACCAATGTTCACTTTGCCGACAATACGAAAACTCTCCAAAATCGGATGCATTAACTGAGAAGTATGAGCAGCATATCATAGAGAAAGATCTTTCTCGAATGGAGAAGCAGGCAGACAAAGAAAACTCGGACGCTGAAACTGCTGTTGCTGTGTATGATTTACAAGTGGTTCTTTCGGTTCCAAACTGTTTGGTGTCAGACTTTTATTACCTGTCTAAGGTGACTTCATACAACTTTACTATATTTAACATTAAAAAAGATGAAGTGTTCTGTTACTTCTGGAACGAAACACAGGGACACCGTGGCCCAGTAGAAATCGGAACGTCCGTCTGGAAGTATCTCTCTTACCTTGATGCACAGGGGTCAGTGAAAAATGTCATCTTTTATAGCGACAACTGTTCTGGACAACAAAAAAACCAATACTTAATGTCTATGTATCTCCAAGCAATTAATAAAATGAACTTCGATTCAATCACACACAAATATCTTGTCACAGGGCATACTCAAAATGAAGGTGATAACGTACATAGCCAAATTGAAAAATCGGTCAATCACTTTTTGCGTGGACAACCCGGCATATTTTCACCAGTTCAATACTCAACAATAATCAGTATGACAAAAAAAAAAAAGGAAAGCCATACAAACTTGTTGAGATGATGTACTCCGATTTCCTAAATATTAGGGATACGGGCATCCCTATCCCAGCAATTTCAGAAATGAGCGTCATTATGTTTAAAAAGAGTGAGCCCTTGAAGATTTATGGAAAAAGGTCTTACGGGGATGCGCAGTTCCAAATCGTAGTAGATTTAGAAATGAAGAAAACTCGAAAGTCTGGGAGTCCAACATTTCCTGATTATGAGCAGGCATACCCAACTCCATTCATGGTGGCAAAAAAAACAAAGGAGAAGCTACTGAGTGTGTTAAAAAATGGCCTTATTCCTCGACAGTTTTCCGATTTTTATAACAGTTTGTAACTAGTTTGTACCTACTTTATTTCCATATTAAAGCGTTTCAAATGAGTTATTTTTATTTTATTTCCAATTAATTAAATAATAACTTACCTTATTGTTGCCTAGAATTATCTTCAGTATTTAATAATAATACTTACGTAACAACGGTATATCTTCATTTCTTTCTTAAATAGTAATATTTTAGGCATTTTTTCTTTGCCTGTATAAGTAGTTCAGTAAAAAACCATTATTTTACCACCAAAATATTTCGCTGTGGCTAAGAATATATTCGAGAATAATTTATTCGATTGTGCAAAAACTTTGAAACACTCTCCTGAAAAGTAGTGTTTTGCAAATATGCCACTGTTCATTTCAAGCAGCGAAATCATATTTAATAAAGTTAACCTAATATAATTTATATAATTTGAAACTTTCAAAGATTGACTGATGTGAGAATTAGATTACTAATATTTTTAATCGATCTCCCTGTGTCCCTCCCATCAACAGTGGCCCTATGCAAACTATTGTACTTGGTCAGAAATCCACCCCTGTTTTTGGTGGAGTTTTTTTATGTTGCAAAATTCTTTCGAGAAAGTGTTTCGATTGATTTTGATTACTCTGTCAAGTTTTGCCAACAGTTAAATTCTACGAGGAAAAAAAAGCATTAAACTTATTTTCCTTTAGTGTTAAACTAATACAAGAAACTAGTCATTTAATGTGACCAAAGGTTTTAAGTCATTGTGAGTTAAAATAAATTTCCAATTATCGCACGTTTTAAAGTATTCAGTTTCTGATTGAAAGTCAGTATGAGAATTTCAATCAGATGTCTCGATGAAATTTGTATTTAAAAAAGTTTATTTCATCTATATATAAAAACAATTGGAAAAATCAAAGAACCGCCCCCTCCACCACCAGGCCTCAACTACCGGTTCGATTATGCCAATTTATCTCTCTAGATAAAATTGAATGTCCATTTTTTTTTGTTTGAAACTAATGCGATTTCACACCTTTAAATAGTTTCGAACGAAATCTGGCACCCATGTTCCTTAGTATCTAAAAGGATTATCTAAGCAATAAAAAATTTTCTACGTCCCTCTAAAGGTGTGTGATTTGTGGGGATAAAAGACTAGGATTTTTCCACCATAATTTTTGAATAAATCACTGCAGAAACATTTTTAACAGCATTTTAAAATTCAAAACATTAGCTTTATAGTGACATAATTTCATACCTAACTATAGAATTTTTATCTGATTTTTTTAAGGAAAATTTAAACATTACTTTTTATCAATTCTGATTTTTTATATGACTTTAATCTTATTCGATTTATAAGTATATATGTTTTGCTTTTTTTGTGTATATATACATGTAATGATATTTTAAACTCTTAAAGCTTTGGAAATTAATTTGGTTTAAATTGTCTTAATTTAGCCCATAGTAATTTCATTCTCTTATTTACTGATACAATTCCACTTTCTGTTTAATTAATTCAACTGAAGCTGTGTAAAAATTACTGCGCAATCACTTCTACGTATCAAATGAAAGTGATCCCTTCGTTGCCCTTGTCAAAGGTGAACGCATGTATTCAATCGGCACGTGGCTGGAAGTCCCATGTTATATAAGATTAGTGATCATTTGTTTCGACCCCTTCTTTTTTACTTCTGTTGTGCCGTGCTGCATCTTCTTGTAAATGAATCATGCCTGTCTCCAGGGAGAGAATAAAACGAAATTAAGAATACAAAGTCTCTTCACTGCTTCGAACCTGCATTCTGCTTCGAACAATATAATGTTACATACATATATACGTATAGAACAAATAGATGCTGGCGAAATCAGTGGGTATAGCGGCTAATATTTCATATAAAAGTTCTTGATTCATGGATAGGTCATCAGTGGTTGTTTAGCCCCCATCAACCTCCGTTTTCGAAAGATATCGTGAGATAAAATCTTAACAAAACACCAGCTTCAACAACTTGACACAGTTTCTTAATTAATTTCGCTATTTTGCAAGCATAGCTAATCAGGCTTAATGTTTCATGATCGAAGTGTTATTTAAAATAATATTTTTATTTGTTGTGATAGAATATACAAAATCAGAGAGAATTATCTCCCCAAAACATTCTCGCATATTTTAATAAACTTGTCACATCAGAGAACACTTTCCATGGCATTGACGTACAATAGTTACGATATGTTAACTTTTGGCTTGAATTTAGCATTTTTACTGAATCTATTATCTTTGGCGAGTTACTTGGCGATGAATCCTTGGCATGCGGTTAATAGTATCTGAAAATCGAATTCGTGCTGTAGACACGTTTTTCTCAACCAACTGAAACAAAAAATTTGACACAAATCTACACTTTTAATCACAAAATCTCATACCAAATCTGATATATTTAATTCATTGTGTTATGAATTATCGCGTTTACATGTTTCTGAAATTACAAACCGGCAAACAATAAATTCTTTGTTGGATTTCGCTCAAACTTTGCGACTTAGTTTAAATTAGAATAGTAAATCTATTAGCAATTTTAAACAATTTAAAATTGGAGATGGGAAGTTAAATATAAAGTGGATTGCCATTAATTGAAAATTAGCTAATTAATGACTCCAAAAGACAATATCTGCCAAAATGAAAAATTCCTAAAAAAACTTTTCCCCCGATAAAATAGAAAACGCAAAATAAGAAAAAAAGGAAGATCGTTTCTATCGTTGTAGAAAATTTTAAATTCTGTGGCCGTAGAAATTATGTTTTACAATTAAGGGAAATCTTTAACTGCAGTTTTCTTAAAATTGTTTTTCATAGAAATCCATCATCATTAATACGATAACTCAACACTTAATAGTGATAATTGCCTGAAAGTTACAATACAGGTTTCAAATAATATGGGTAATGAACTGAAATAAAAACTTTGAAGATGGTGAAATGCTTTTTCATTTATAGGCGTTTATAGAAAATTCATTTGTAAATTAATGGGAAATGTGTATTTGCACACACACCACCTCTAATTTACTTATGTTTCAAGCTTTTTCGAAGATTTTAGGTCATTTCATGGATCATCCTCTTCAACTTTATGCAAAGAAAATTACGATTACGGCATTACAATTTGGCTTAGAGTATTAACCGTTTTGATAAAATTTGTAGTAAATTTTCATTAAAATTTACTACAAATTCCCCTCTTTATAAAACAATATTATATTTTTTTAAAACTCTCATTATTTTTGTGTTTATGAATGTTAATGCATCTAAAGATGATAAAAGGTTATTAAAAAGTCCAATTTTTCAAAAAGTTTTCTCCGAACGTAATCGATTACCTTAAATCATTCTGATTTTCAGAAACGCTTGATATTGACTGAAGACAAAGTTTTTGTCCGTTGATATAACATAGATTCTTGATTTGACCTGACTTAATATGTGAATTTTTTATTTTATGGTGAAAAATCATAGCTCAAAGATGATACAAAGGTATCAAAGTATAAAGCAAGAAACAGTTTTTGTTTTTGAAATTAGATTTTGGTAATGTCAATACAATGATTAGATTAAGAAATGTAAATGTTGTTCATTCTCGGATTCAAAACCCCTCTGTACTTTTGCGCATGCGGCAGGATGTGTTTATTTAGTCAAAACATGGATGAGAGGGGAAGACGAAAAAAATGAAGATAACTAGATTTAACAATTAGGTGAACTCGGATTTAGAAGACGTGAAAACTGCGGTTAGTTCGTAATATTGTAATTCACAATAAAATATTTTAGAGCAATTTTTTTTTTTTACTGGAAAGGGCCTAAAACATTAAGCTATGGTGAATAAATGAAAAATTTCTGATCTTAAAATTTAGTAGTTCAGTTCTTTTTACGAAATAATAATTTTTTTATACTAAAACATTTCTTTCATTTATTCGTTATTGAATTTTTTGTTGACATTTTGCGATTAACAGCGTTAGATAATCTATAAAACTTTTGTTTGTTTTGTTTGTTTCTTATGGCACTTGCCACCGACAAGCCCGCTGTTACGAAGACAGCGATTTAAGCCTGAGGGGAACGTCTCTTATTTCTTATAGCAGCGCCAACTAGGGCCAAGAGTACGACTTTGCTACTCACGCATCACTCATTCGCTTGCACAACCCCTTTTTACAGGAGGGCACATTCACACATCTCACAGATAGAACAACAGAAGAACAACCATGCCCAAACCGGGACTCGAACCCGGGACGCCCAGATCACGGGGAAGACGCGCTACCCCTATGCCAGGACGCCGGCATAAAACTTTTAATGATATTATATGGAATATTCTTTTTAGCACTCTTAAACTAGTTATACAAGTAATTAATACAATTTTGAGTTAAAATAAAATATTATATTCAGAAGCGTCACGACGTGGGGGGGGGGGGACTGAACGAAAAAATATCTATAATAAGGAAGAAATAATGGTCAAAGAATAACTAAGAATTCTGGAAATGCTTTCATCCTTCCACTTGTCTCCCTTTAGCATGGTAGAATCATCGAAAAGTGGTTATCTCGAGATACTGAAACAAATGGTATCAGTGAATATAAGTTAGTATACTGTTATGTTTCTTAAAAATTCTCTTAGATATATGTCGTTATGAGATGAATACTTGTACTAAACTAAAGCTTACTCTAACAAAGTAAAGTCAAACGGTTCTTATTTAGAAGTTAGATTATAGTTTCCTCTTCGGTTACTATTTCTGCTGTTTACAATAAATGCAATTTTTATCAGAAATGAATATAAAACTGGTCAATATTGTAATTCATCAATGTTGAACTTTAGATACGTATTTAGTTTGTTAGATGTTCTATATCTTCATAAATAATTCTATAGGCATTAAATGCCATTATATAATGAGAGAAAGAAAACATTGAAACATCTCCATCAGTTGTTTTGGTTTTTGTAATTACAATGAGGTGAGATAAAGCATTTGTGATTTGTAAATGAAATTTATGAAAATTCTTTTGATTTTCTAATGCACAAACTTTTGTAAATGTCAAAAGATTCAAACCATCCTCATCTCTGAAAAAAAAAAGCATTTTAAAGATTGTTTCTGGATATCTGTGTCAATATGATTTATCAAACTCGTACATTTTCGAGCAATGAAATTTAGTATGTGATTTTTATGTCAAAGTTTGGATGAAATCCGTCAGCAAAATATTGTCTGTTCGTCTGAAATAATGGGGAAACGATAACTCAGACATTACGAGTGAGATAAACAAAATTCAATAAATAATTTTGCCCCCAAAATTATAAAACTGCATCAAATTTTGGACTAAATCCGTCTTCTACTTGACTCTTGTCGGTCTATATATTCATTTCACCACATAAGTACAGTTTTACCATCCAAGTGGTAAGGATCATCATAACGGAAGCTTCTTTTCCTCAAATTTGAGGAGGAAGATTTCAGTTCTGGTTTTTATAAAAATAAAATGAAATGAAAGACACAGACTAAAGGAAATAAGCAATATTTTATTAAATTTTTTCGTATCAATATTCACATCCGATACATTTAATATTCTCAAATGCAATGATAAAAAGTTTTCGAAAAAGCACACAATTCAGAGGAAAAGATACAAAAAAATATGCTAAAAAAATCTATCATGCTGTAGGTATGTGTGTATATGAAATCTTGGGAGTTTTGATTTTAAAACTGTACTCTAAAAAAAAAAAAGAAACTAACAAAATACATTCAATATGTTAGAATCATGAGGTAATGCTTTGTAATTAGATTACATCAATAAATCGAAGTTAGTCATAGAAAATCAAAGATTCATATCATCTTCGTGGATTTTGTTTAAAAAAAACATTAACCGAATGTATCAAAAAGAATTGTCTAAAAATATTCATGGATTTGCATGAACGTTATCTTAAATAAAATAAAAAAAATTGGAGAATCTGACAGTAAAAAATTTAAATCCATTATAAAAATTGTAGAAATTCTATAACGTTTTTGTAGACTTTTGGATATCAAAGAAACCATTAATTACTTATGTTACATCATTCCATAGTTTCAAAATGAATGTACATTCATTTTGAAACAATGGAATTTATGTTACATTTCTTTATTTAGTACAATAATTTCAAAACCAATCTGACCTTTGCAAAAAATTTTCCTGTTTCATTGCAGGGCATGCGATAATACAAATCGTTTTATGAATATATTAAGTAAAACTTTTGAAAAAAATTTGATCTTTATAAAGATTCTCTATTGAGTCTTTTGGATTCCGTTTAAATGAATATCTCCTATTGTACATTACCTCACCGTTTCAAAATTGAAACTTGATGTAATAAATTATGATGATGATTGAAGAAAATGACTAGTGGTGCGATGTACGTACAACACTGGTGATTTCTTCAGAGATATCTTTGAACAGGGTCGACTTGCCCCGTTCGTATGCATAATAAGAGCGAATGTTGTCACCACATATAAACAATACAATGCTACACTATATAAAATGACAGTCAGTCACGTGGTTGTTGTTCTTGAGAACTCTCGTCAAACACAAGTCTCTCGTTTACTTACAGAAGTCGAATTTATTATCCACTGTAGTTTCGTTAACACTTATATTGCCGATTTTCTATCTGAAACAAAGGTTTTGCATTAGACAATGTACGTATAAATGAAATTTATCAACCTATTAACCCTTTAAAGGGCCATTTTTTTCTAGTCGCATTATGTTAAAATATTTTTAGGCTTGAAATTAGAATAAGAAAAGGGATTCATTTAGCTTATTAGATAAATTTAATTTGATTAAGTAATAATTAAGTAACAAATCATTTTGTCTGAGATAAAGAATTGAAGCATCTAAGTTTCTGACTTACTAAAAAAATGTGTCAGTACTTATGCCAACCTACATAATTTCATACAAAGATTGATAAATTTGTTGGGAAGCATACTTCCCACGGCCCTAGAAAGGGTTAACTCAAGATTACTTACAAAATCCAGAAGATATGCATGCCTTGTTAGGTATTTTTTTATGCATTCGAATTTATATTTTTATGTTGTAAATTACCCATTTTCATTCTTATCAGAATTATAAGCAAGAAATAATAAAGACTAAATTTTAAGTGCGTTAGCGCTTTCTACAAACAGACTAGACCAGTTAGACTTCATAGCTATCAAATTTGACATAGATAAACTTTCGAAGGTTAATAATGTTCATCTCAGTTTTTTTGTAATTTTAAATTAAGCGGTATCAAATCCCAGCCCTTTTTCTTTTCATGATAATAACGATTAGCCAAAAAATTTAAATCTAACTCTGGTATAGTTCAGCAACGGATTGTAAAACTCTCCGCGCTTTTGCGCATGCGTTAGGATGGGTTTAATTCGTCAAAATAGGGGTGAAAGGAAAGATGAAAGGAGATGTTTACATTTAACAATGAAGACTCGCGGTTTTCTGAGACGTAATCATTACAGATAATTATACCAGAAACGCCCTTATTGTTCCACGTCTCACCCCTGAATAAGATGGGGTCGTCGAAAAGGGGTCGTCTCAGAATCAGTTGACGAACTATATTTCAACAACCGTTTCTAAATGCGTACACTTAAAGGAAATTTTGGAACTTTTTTTGAATTAAATTTCTAGAGTCTTTCAGGAAAGAATAAAAGTATTCAAATCATTTTTTTTTTCTACAAAAATAATGTTTCTTAATTGAAATTAGTGTATTTGGCGACATTTTTGTTAGATAAAAATGTTAATTTTGAGCTTATATATATATAATGCACTCATTTTAATTTTTAAAATGGAAATTTTTAACCAGATGTCTATGTTTTAGTTATAAAAATGACTCGATAAACTTTAAATAAACGATAAATAAAAGCATTGTTGATTTTCGAAACATAAAATTGGTGTAAAGAATTTTATTTGATTAAATTTAAAAGCACTGTACGGCAACAAATATTGTTTCCAGGAGCAATCGCCAAATTTAGTATTAGATTTAATACCATTAAGACCTAATCGTTGGCAAAAGTTGAGCATCAATGTTTGTACGTCCAATCTTCTTGGGTTGTTTTCAATTAGAAAAAAAAAATTTATTGTTGATAAAAGAAAGCTACTTATTAATTAACAATGAAGAATTGGCGAAAATACGATTTTTTCCTCGTAAACTTTGTATAACCAACGTAAACAAATGCTTATTTAATTCTTGCAAGTTAGAAGCGCGCTCTTAGTTTGGCGCAGCTTGGTGCTACATTTGGCGAGTTTTTTTTTTTTTTTTCACCATTAATTAATTGGTTAATGTTGGTTGCTAAAAAAAATTTCGAAGCATTTTCTAATTTTATATTATTTTTACATTCTTAATTTTGTTTCGTTTTAAATATTTTTGTGAAATTGTAATTTCAGCAAAAATATTATTCGCGATTAAGTAGATATTTCTTTTCTTCACAGTTCAGTTAGCTATAACAATGTATGCAGTTAATTGCTACAGATGTTTAAATCCTCAGATGAGTTCATTTTTTGAAATAAATGCAAAATTTAATAAAACCAGGTTGGTTGCATGGTAGGATTTATCAAAGCAAGGGCCATATGTGTCTATGTTCCACCAAACATAAGGGACAGATACAGGATCACGGTGTATTAAATAAAAAAAAAATCTTAGTTCACTGCTTGAAACGTATTTCAAAATACTAGTTGAGTTTCTCTTTACAGACCTTAAAATGTAATGAAAGTCAAAGTTAACATGCATATAGAAGAAAAAATATATTTAGGTTTAGACTTAACACATTAAGGACCAGTCAAGAGTTTCCTCGCGCTGCGCGTCCCGTCTGTTATTGCTTCATAAATAAGAAAAATATAATGATTTTAGAATGTACTAGTTTGTTCCAAAACATGCGGTCCCAGTCGTATTAGATTTCTTTGTTATCCTTAATGAATGTGTTAAGATTGTCCATTCGCCAAAATTGAACTTTGAGGAAACGATTTCTTTTGCCAAATGACAAATTTTTATTCGAATTCTAAAAAGTTCTTTATTACCATTTCTTGTAGTCAACCAATTTTGGCGAGCTTTTGAAAGACTGGCACGATTTTGCTACATTTGGCTAGAAACTAGAAATTAATCTTACCTACACACACACATTATTAAAGAGCAGGCAAGGAACTACGCTAAATTTCATTTGAGAAAAGAGCTATATCGATTACATTTGAGAACTCAGTATTGTTACACCACCAAGCTCACCACAAATAAGATGGTTCTATCTTGGGTCGTTTGAAAAAAGTTCAATTTTCACTTCTTAGTTATCTCATTCATTGATATTGACGAGACATCTCGTAGGAAACTGCGGTAAAACTAAGCGTCTGTACATTTCTCAGGCAGTGACTGCATTAAAATCTATTTTAGTGTTCCCTTTTGTCGCCAATATTATAAGTCAAACAAGAAATTGTACTTTTTCTAGTAACAGTATTGCTGATTTGTCTACTAGTGTTTTGCCTTGTTGAATTGCACACCTTCTACTTTGCGACTTGGCCTTTGAAGGGAGTATTAAAATTCCTTTTATCCCTCAGGGATAAAAAAGAAATTTTCTGGATTGCTAAAATTTGGCGAGTTATCGCTTGAAAAAAAAATCAAATTCGGAAGCAGTACCGTATTTTTAAATCTCATCTAATATTTAGCCGAAAATCGGTAATTAATTAATGGTGAAAGAGCCAAATGAGCACCAAAACCAAATTGGTATTGCAATCCTATGAGTACGCTTCTAATTTACGAGAAGAAAATTAGCATCTGTTTACGCTTTTTATATTAAAAAATGTCAAATTTGCGCCAACCCTTCACCGTTAATTAATAAGTACCCCCCAAAATTTTTATATAAAATTGGACACATTCACTTCGGACTGATCCGTTACATTTTTATTTGGCAACTATTTCCTTAGGTGTTGTCATCCCATTCTAATCTACAGTGGTCCTAGCATTCTATTTGACGGTCAGAGCTCCTCACTGGTGGACAGGAATGGATCGTCGCTATCAGACACTTCTTTCGCAGAAGAAAGTTCAGGCTCCTCTGCCACCGATGGCGTGTAAGTTTTGTAGATATCAAGCATTCTATTCAGTTCTTCTGATGGCGATAGATGCTTTGCAGTACTTCTTGTGATAATAGTCCTGGGCAGGGCACCATATTTGCCCTTTAATATTTGCATGACATGTGGTTGGCCAGGGGGTTGATGGCGGTTGGGGTCGGCGAACAGATCTAATTCGGAATCTGAATTCTTGAGCCTGTTAAATGCGGTTTGAGACCTGGTAACAATTCTGTTGAAGCTTACTCCGGGATAGTACAAATCATGCATCCTCCAGTCGGTTGGCTGGTCTGATTTCTTGCCCTTTTTCTTACTAACTTTGGATCTTTTCGGTGCCATCTTTTTATGCCGATTAATATTTTTTTTTTAAATTTTTATTTATATAAGCTTACTGGACCATTTCTAATTAAAATATTTGATAATTTCCAAGCTACTGATCTGAATTAATTTTATACTATTTAATTAAAAACTATCTGAAAATTTAAAACTGATGATTCTGATTTTGTAAGTATGACTCAAGCTATTTTAATAATATCTCGAGTTAACGAGCAGTGCGCGTTTATATATTTTTGTTTGAGTAACTTGTGCTACAAGCATAGCATTTAGGGCTCAGCGTAAGAATGATGCTCAGTTCTGCTAAATGCAGTAATTTTGACAATTTTTATCGCAACCCTGACTGATATATGTTTCCATTTCTTATAGTTATCCTAGAGCGGATTTTTGACTAGTTTTAGCGCGAAAACTTCTCATTCCCTTTGACGTTCATGATTCGCTAATGAATTTGTAGTGGACTAAACTGGTTCTCTATAACTGACGTGTGTCACGCAAATATAAATTGTCTACTTAAATGTTATGCAGTCTCTTTTTCTTATAGACTAGTGAAAAGAATAATTAATACTTGTCAGAAAATTATATAAGCCATTAGATTCATGTGTTTTAGAAAAGTAAACACAATACAATGATTATGATTAGTTGTAAATTTCTATCGGAAGTAGTTAACTTTTTTACTCACCGTTAGCACTATTCAATGCCACTGTTAATTCATGATGCTCCCCTATCTTCTCGTCGTCTCTAGTTTCCGGCCAATGCAACTCAACGCCCAGGTAGTAGATCCAGCCTCCGACGATGGCTCCAATGTGAGGTCCAAACAGGCCGATCCACCAGTAATCGCGATAGCTGTAAAATTAAGTACATTACATTGATAAAAATGTTTCATAATCCATATATGTTAGAAAAGGTGATCTCTGTTGCAAATGTTAAAGAATCTTTAAAGTAATGGAATCCCTGCGACAAAGTAGTAATAAAGTTTGACTTTGTAGATTATTTTGGAAGACTTAACTACGCTTATATGAAGCTGAGTGACAGAAACAACGTCAAAGAATTTCATAAATCACATCAGTGAGACAGAATATGCGATTCTAATGGATACGCGGATTGTAGAATAGATACAGAATCGCGTTTCCAAACTATCAGAATCATTCGTAATATATTCTCCCATTTTTAAGAATCTTAAATCATAGAGATAACAGCAACGTCTGGAAGTTATATTATTTAACATTTTTCCTGCCATGATTCAAACCTTCTAACAATAATAGAGATACAATCATCTATTTAGAATGATGTGAACCAAATGTTACCGGCAGCAGCCAATAAGTTAATTAGTTGATCCATGTGAAAGAGGGTGAAAATGTATTGTGAATATTAGGATATTAATAATGAAATATACCACATATTTTAAAGCCATGTTTTTAATAAACGTAGCATTAATTTCAATAACTGGTAATTTTGCGTGCTAGAAAACTGTCTCATTATGGAAATATTTTACTGTTTTTTAAGGATGCATATATCTGTATGAAACAGACTAGATTAGATAAGATAAATTGGTTAAAAGAAAAAATAATAATGATAAAATTAATTAAGTGTAGAGTTTCCTAAAGGGTTGTTTCTTTCATTCAACTTTCTCTTCATTAGTCCTGTAACGTTCCTCGTTTCCCACACCTGATAACTGACATTTCCGGCCAGATGTGTCATCACCTATTAACCCCCCCCCCCCACACACACACACACATTGTTATACTCTGTTTCACCCTAACTTGGCAGTATTGTAAAAGGCAGAAAATGTGACGCTCCGTGTTGGGAAAGAGTTCCCCATCAATTCCGACTTTAAAATAGTTAAAATGCTCAGAAATATATCAAATAATATCATAAATTACAGAAATCCTTTTTTTATCAGTATGTATTTAAAATTATTCTCATGTTAGAAGTGTTTATCTGTTAAGTATTTGTAAATAAAGCGAACGAATAAAACGAAACGATTGACATAATGAATTCCACTTTGGCTAGAACCGGTCTTCAAGGTCAAATATTTGGCGCGCTTTTCTTTTACGTCTCCGCCAACTCAGCTTCATTTAGTTCCCAACCATTATCATCTTTCGTACTTTTTTATTCTCGCTTTTTTACCAGCTGATATTTTTGATACTATTAATCACATTAGTAGTTATTAGTTTTGATTATTGAATATTTATTCGATTCGTCATTTCTATTCACTTCTAAAATGTCTGAAAAAGAAAAAGTGTTATCACCGAATACGCTGTGCTCACCGATTTCGCTCAAGACGAGTGAAATCAACAAAAAGTGCAACATAAAAATAGAAATAAAGGCATCCAGTCCTTTAAGTACCCCTGGAAAGAAGCAGCCAGGCTCAGTAGGTAAACATTCAGGTCATTTTATGAAAAAGTAAATATGATGATTTTACATTATCCTGCATCTGACGAAAAATCCATGCATTTATTCGTAGAAATGAGATCCCAACACTGGATAAAGTTTTAAAAGACGTGAACGATGATACAGATATCTTTTCTAAAAACATTAACCGAACTATGCTTTACAGAATATTGAAAGATTTAGGGTTTTCTTTTGAGAAACGATAAAACGAAATGAAATAACTTTAATGATTTATTAAAATAATGTATCGATAATATTGAACAAAATAATGAAAATAAGGAAAAAATTAATTCTCTGATTTAAAATGATAATATAATAAAATTAATAAATATTTACTATTTGGCGAAAAATTTGCGAGATGAAGTTCCGCCAGCGATCTGCATTTCTAGTAACTTTGTACTTTAAAGTAACCCAGTTCCCCTGACAGCGACTGTGATTCGGCATACCTAGAATATACACTGCTGCCAAGTTGGGGTGAAACAGAGTATAAATGCCTCCACATTGCCAGGATCCTCTTCCCCAGTAGGGTCATTGCGCCTGGTCCTGGTTATGTCCAGATAAAGAACCACACGTGCGTTTATCGTCGTTTCAGGGAAATACATCGTATCTTCAATGGGGAGAGCAGTGAGAGTCGTTTAAAGGAGAAGTAAGAGAAGCTTCGTGTCATTCGGGATTCTAAGTAAAGATCCACTCGATGAAGATCGGTGAATTTCTAAAGCTACCCCTGGAGTAGCAAGATAAGCTAACAGGCTGTTAGTTTTTCTTGTGGTGTTATTTCTCCGAATTGATCGAGGAATTATTCATGATTAACTTTCAACTGTTGTGCAAATATTATCAATCATATTAACCTAGATGAGAACAAGTTGTTCTTGTGTACATATAGGGCCTTAAATATAGGAATTGTCTGCAATTCTACTCTCATTTAATCGGTCTGGATCAAGTCGTTACAGTCCCAATATCTTTTAGATATAGCTACGTAGGGTATAATTCGTTTGAAGCGACAACTCACCAAATATGGTAATTTGTTTGACGAACATTTTGTGAATATGGTAGCGTATGGTAATTTTACTTCGAGCCAATGATTTCGTTTGAAAGAAAGACTGCATAAATACTCAGAGAGGTGCCTCAAAAGCCACTAACTGAAATATTTTTGAAAATAACCATTATATGCAAATGTAAGATCAACACTCAAGCCTTCGATAAATTATTATAAAATGGCTATATATAGTTTTGGGGTGTATGACTTCTATGAAAGGTACTGGTAAAGAAAATATGGACGAAATAGTTTACAATCGCCGTATCTTTTCAATGCTAAAATTAAACTAATATAAGATGATTATAATTTAATAAGCACAGTGCCATGCCGGAAATTTATCTCCCAAGCTTCAAAAATTTAGTTTAAATTACTGTGTTACTATTTAAAAAATTATTATATAGCAAATAGTATCTTCCTTATCATAAATGTTATTTGGAAGATTGCAAGGGACGTTAATGATAGCCACAATTTTATTTCAATCAGACGAGGCGGTATTTATAGTATTGAATGAGAGGCAATGCAGAGCTAAGAATACATAGAGTAATTGGAATTAATAGAATAATTGTGTCCATTCTAAGAATACACAGTTTGGTCTCAAAATTAAAAGGAAACTACAACACGTTAATTCGTGGCTCTTTTCAGGTCGAAAGAAAATTTATCTTTAATGAAAAAAAATTTATCTTCATAATCCCAGAAATCAAATATTGACTTAGTGATGAAACATAATATTAAATGTCGATACATGCAAACATCAAAAAAAAAAAAAAAAAAAAATCCCAAGATGGCCGAATCAATGAGACGTTCACAAAAAAGAATGTAAATCTGGTCTATGAATTTTATACACTACGAATAAAATACAGTATACATTTTTTATATATAAAATAGAATGATCAGTAAATATACCTAAACTTTTTCTTGTTTATTCTACTATTTTATTGTATTGTATTTAATGTGTCTTTTTCATTTAATCTGCCATAAATATGGTTAAAATCAAGATCGCACCACTGCTTTTTAAAATGGAAGGTGTTTCACCGATTATGGAAATGCCGGAGAAAAAGTCAAGTACTGACGAGAATGGTCTGGTAGACAAGACAAAGAAAGCAAGCCGCCGAGGTTTATTAACATTTTTTTTAAAAATAACTATGGGAAGTGTTTATTTTGTCGTAACCTTAACTGTATTGTATATATTTCTAGAAACGTTGTATAAATAAATCTGTAAGACACAACAAATTGAATCTTTTTTCCTATTTAACAACAACAACAACAACAAAAAAAAAAAAAAAAACCCGCACAAAAGTTAATTACTGGTCATTATGAGCAATAAAAGACGGGAGAATGAATTTTTATTCTATGTTCTATAGCTCACATATGATGAGTAATTTAAAATGGGGAGAAAGAAAACAAGAAAGACGAACGTTAGTCTTTCAGAGACTTGTTCAAGGGAAAATTCCATGTGATAAAGTTTTCCATGTGTGTTCCATGTGATAAAGTTTTCCATGTGTGTTCCATGTGATAAAGTTTTAAGATCTCATCCTTCATTAATTCTTTTATTCGACAAAGAGAACAGAAGTCTCTGTTGGATTTACTGAAATGTGTAGTACTAAAAGCAAACCTAATAAAACATTTTAAAAAATATTCATATTTTAACCGAAAGATTCTTTAACTCCGTTGCATGTCGCAGAGTATGGCATTATTGTGTATATTTTCAAAGTAAATTCCATTTCCAAGAAGAAGAACACACTACAAGGTAAGCAATGTTCAAATTAAAACGTTCGCTGTCATTTATGCCTGTGATTCAGATCTTCTATCCAATTAGATGAAATAATTAGATGACAAGTGTTCATCTAATTAGATAGAAGGTAGAATCGCAAGCATGAATCAACTTCAACTATTATTTATGCGGCACTTTTTGAATCCTACTAATTTTTCATTACTTGTAGAGATTTCAACTGCAGCAACTTACGTGAAGACTTCACTTCCGTATCCAGCAACAGCAGTGAAGCATCTGGTGGCGAAATCTCTGGCTGGGTTGAGGGGTGCCATACAGTTCGCTCCGAAGCACATGGCCAGTGCAGAAATCATGAAGCCGAGAATGAAAGGGTGTGTCCACTTGGGCATGTTCAGGTTCTTGGTGTCAATGCAGGCCAGAGCGGTGAACATCAGCAAGCCTGTGCCGACGACCTGTAACCATATAGATCTTAATTATTTAAATCATAAAAATTGCATCAATTTTTTTTGTACAGCTCACCCACCCACCCACCCTTTGATGGCGCCTATTTATAGAATTGTTTGCTTATAAAAAAAAGCTTTATCAACAAGGAAAAATATTTTTTGAATCATATCAAGAGACTTGACTAGCTTACTTAAGTCTTATCACGAGAAATAATAAAAATAAACCACAATGATTCAAATAATTTAATTCAATTCATTTGAAGAACTTTTAATAAGATTTTTACGTTTATTACTATTTATAGAACTTATTTAACATTAAGATATCAAAATTATCGATATAATATGGGTCACGAGAAATTGATGAATTAAAAATTTCATCAATAAAGATTTTCATTTAAATATTTTAATTTATACACAAAATTCTAGAAATATCAATTCAGTGCATAAAAATGCCAAAGCATGTTAAAGACAGAAAGAAATCCGTTTTTAACACATAGTTTTGGGGTTTCAAAACTGTAAATTGCAATTGAATTTCCAATTCCTTTATTCTAAATTCTGGACAATTACATAGAAATAGGGTAAAAGCACTGATTTTAACAAACAAAAAATGGCAATTCAAAGCTAACGGATCAAATAAAAATTCGAATTAAGAAGAACTGCATCTAAAGATAATATAGCAAGAGAAAATTGCAATTTTTAAACTATGTACATTAATAATAATTATAATTTTAGAAACAATCCCTATTTTCATAAAATATTGTATGATATCTTCACGATGTTCTTCGATATTCTGAATGGAGACCAACGTTACGAAAATATCAAAACAATGTCATTGGCCATTTTGTGCTAATAGGGATATTTACAATTAAACATGACATAAAATAATGTTCCAGAAACTTTAAAACGATCAGTGCTTTTTCATCTAACGCGTTTTTGAGATAGTTTTTAGATATGCACTGTCACACAACCTAGTTAAAAAATGAGTCTGTAGTGAAAGCTTATAAGCCAGTTAACAGCTACGCCACCCGAGCAATTGCTTTTGTATTGTGGTCATGTTACTGGGTTGCGAACCACAAGGTCCCAGGTTCTATCCTCGCGCATCACAATCCGCCGCAAGTGAAATAAAGGTCTAAAATTATTCTCTTAACATCACGAAGAATATCCCTAATCGCTATTGTACGATATCTCCAGGATTTCGTTCGATATTCTGAATGACAGACAATATTGTGAATATTTCATAATATTGCTCTTGGGTATTTTGCGATAATATGCACAATTTACGGAAGTATTAAACTAGCCAAAACAATTGTAAAATAGCTGAGTTCTGATTTCAAATTCGGCAAAATAAATTGAATTATACATGACATTGTAACATCATATCAGGAGATTCAAGGAACCCCAAGTAAAATTCGAAATTGCGGTGAATTTAGAATATTTTCTTATTAGGTAAGTCCTGTTGCATATTTTTAATGCTAATATAATCGAAGAAGATAACAGGGAGAAATGTTTTCATTAATTTTAATATAAACAAAAATAGATTTAAAAGAAGAAAAAAAAGTTAAATAATTGATATAAGCAACACACCTGATCTAGAAGACAATTGAGAATGGAAACATGTGGTTTCGGATAAGTAGCCCAAATGTATGCGGTTGCAGTTGGACCTGTAATGGTTCTGTTTGGATCGAACCAATCCAAGGCATCTGAAAAAAAAAAAAAAAAAAATGAAATAAATTTCGTTTGTCAGAGATAATCGGAAGATTTCAAGATAGTGTTTGTAACCAAATCCAAGATTTCCTATTATTTATAATGAACAAACTCAATTTCAAAACTCTATTAGATCCAGATCTAATTTATCGTTTACAATCATTATATTGAAATAATAATTGTTAACAAATGTATCGATTTTCTCGAGAAAAAAAGATTAAATAAGAATAATTAGTTTTTAAATTTAATACGAAGAAAGTATGCTTATTAGTATTTTAAGTCAGTTTTTAAATAAAGATTTTACTCTAAAGGGAAGAGTAACAATATAAATATGCTGAAATGGAAGTTCTATTATTCCCAGTTTACAGCATCTGACAATAGATGGCAGCACAAAAACTCCACAAAGAAATAAGTCAACTGTTTTTAAAAATAGTTTTTTTTTTTTTTTTTCAGCACGATATTTGTGTACGGTTATTGTAAAGTTCAATTAACTGCACTCGTGTTTTTACTAACATTTGTGCTTCTACAGGAAAATTGAACTTCAAATTTATAATAAGGCGACGTTTTTATTTTCAACTTTCCAGTTTAGTTTCAGAATCCCCACCTCTTGCTGTAAAAGAAAAGTTTTAGACTTAAATGAATTATTTATGGGTGAAATGAAATATCTAATAGAAGCAAATGCTATCAACTTTCAGACAACTTTGTATGTTTATTTTGTTATCACTGAAGTTTGTTACAAACTAAGTGCCTTTCAAACATTTTTTTTTTCCATGTATAAAATGGGAGGCAATCTATAGAAATATGAATAATATACAGAGAATTTGACAAAAACCATATCGTATTTTTCATAAGGGCTATAAAAAAAGTTGTTTTCATTTTCTTCCAAAAAATAGTCAATCTACCTTCTTCAAGTCAATAGTCAACCAACTAAATTATTATGAGCCTCATGAAAAGCTAAATATACATAAAATCCATCCAGTCATAAAAATAAGGATTATCTTTATACATTGGTGCTATATTTATCAATTATCAAAGGATTTAATTTCAAAACAAATTTGTTTAAATCTTCGCAATCGCAAAGTAATTAAATATATAATTCACGTAATACATGTTTTCATTCGATATACATTATTTACATCTCGAACCAATGACTTGATTTTATACAGAAAGCAAGTCAACCGTGATCTAATCTGTCAAGCGAATCTATCAAGTTTTTATTCAAATGAAAACAATTTTAAAAGAAGGAAATTCCTTCTCGTTTCGAATCCCACAAGAGTTTATTCGTGTCAGTCGACATACACCAGCAATGGTCTGAATGTATAAAAATATTATAAAACATTTCGTCTTTCTTCAACGTATTGCCGATTCTCAGATACGAAAACTCTTTGCTATTTTACGCATGCGCCTGAAGATTTATTTCATTAAAACAGGGATGAAATTCATTCACCGCGTCAAGGCTTAGCTTTGGAAATGTCTTTCTTTTATTACGTACTACTCTTTTAAGAAGTAAAACCACCCAAAAAAGCAATGGTCTCGGAATTTTGAAACGAACTTTATTTGGTATGTGATACGATAGCGAACAATTAGTATACTATTGGAGAATACGATATCAATTCGTATATCATCGGAGTATCGATATCGATGATCTCCAATTTTAGTTTTTCAAGGTAATATATGCATCCAACACTGAATTTAAAAACTTGCGAAAAGCACCAGACATTTTTACCCAAGCAAGATAAGTGCAACTTACCTTTGTAGGTGACAAAGAGTACTGCAGAAGCTACAAAAGCACCCAAGTGTTGCGCCAGCAGATAGTGACCAACTTTTTTCCAGGGAAATTTACCGAGTGTTGCGAAGGCGACAGTTACTGCCGGGTTTATGTGGCCACCTATGGAAGAGAGAAAATTATATATATATATTCTAATATCGAAAGAATAAAACTGTACCGATTGATTTAAATATGAAATTTTAAAAAAAATTGTAATAATCAGCATGTTAAGAGTCATATTAGTCACTTTGTTCTTTTCGTTTAAGGCCACATCAGTCATTGTTGATATATAATATATTTTAGATTCAAGCTGTGTTAGGCATTGTTGATTGACGATATAAATTTAAAACATTACATTCTCTTCATAAATTTTAATTTGATCTCAAAATACAGCACCAAAATACATGTATTTTACAAAGATCTCTGGTGGTCAACATACCAAAGAAATATAACATCGTGGGCAAGATTGAAAGAAAAACAAAACAGTCTTGGAGTTAACTATCATTCACTATTTCTCAAGGGACTCAGATCAGAAACTTGTATTTTTGAATTATGATAAGAATTGGATAAATATACCTCTACCAAGCATCAAATTTTTGCCAAATTAGTTTCAAACTACATCAGAAAGCACTTGTGTCGTTTTTCTTGTATCAAAGCTACCCCCATTTATTCGACAAGAGTAATTTATTTGCAACCCAAGTCTCAAAATTTGTAATGTTAAAGCGTTGTTTTTGCTCATTTTTATTTTCTCATATACTCCGTACATAAGAAAGTAAAAACGAAAGAAATGGTCAAAAAATTAGACCTCAATAATTTGATTAATCATCACATAACGGATCTCCCAAAGAAACAATTTCGGAACCATGCTGTCCCTGTGTGAATATGATAGTCCAAAAAAGATTTGTGCTAGATATGTGAAATTTGGAATTAACAAAATTTATAGATTTCTACAAAATTTTGAATCCATTCAGAGGATTACAACTTTTCGATCTTAAATTATTACGATAACTATAAAACGAAGAGGGATAGATCGAAAAAATTTGTTTCTCAATTTTAGCATCTAAAGTGTAGATCGTTATCATATTTTCTACCACATATGCCAAAAGGTTGACCGTCTGTCTGTACTTTCATAAGCATGTAAACGCTGAGATTTAAAGATATAAAATTTGGTATTTGATTTAGTGACTTCAAATGTCTCAAATTTTAATTTCAATCGGTAGGAAAAAATACGTCCAAAATGTACATTCGGTTTTCTTGCACTTGTGTATTAACTGCATCCTAGAGATTCATCACCAAAAAATACCCAAAGATCACACACTGCTTTGCTCTTTCGTAATTATTGTTCGCCCATGGCATGCGATTAATAAAACACAAATATGCAATAAAGTTTTAGGAAGACCATTACCATCGGTTTCAATCTCACTTTTTCTCTTCTTTCATAAGCATTTTAAGTGGTCTTTTGTTAACCCCTCAGAATAGCATTCATTTACAATATCAAGCAATTTCGATACCTGATATCCTATCACAATAAATTAAAGTGCTGCTATTTTAGATTATACTTGCAAATAAACATAGGAACATTCTGTACACGCACAGTATGTACGATGAACAGACGGACAGCCCGGAAATTGATTTTGTTCAAAATTTGAAACGGGTCTATACTTTAGATACTAAAACTGTGTTGCAAATTTTCGCTTGTATTCGGTCAGACAGACGGTAAAGCAAACTTCTTGCGAATGAATTTTGCTCTAAAGGCCACTTCCCGTCTAGATAAAGCCATTTTGCCCTTTTGTGTTCATAGAGGAACATAATGTGTTTTTTCTCCAGCCAAAACGCGGGGAGATCTGAAACGTGTAAGTCCGTAAAAATCTGTGGTACGAATTTCCAAATGTATCAGAAAGTAAATATATATATATATATATATATATATATATATATCCTCATTTCGAATTTTAGATCCCCCCCCCCAAAAAAAAAATCGCTTATACGAAATTTGTGGATGCTGCACATTTGTTTCTACGGGTAAACCTATCATTTCTCATTTATGCTTCGGACATTCATCCCCGGCCGGCTCAGGAGGGAGGGTCATTAATACTCTGATTAAATTGAGATGTCCACTTACCGCTGACGTTCGCACAGGTCGCGACGCCCAACATGACGGCCACGCCCCACGCCCACGTTACAGCAAAGACATCGTCCGCCACTTTGCGCTCCTCCAGGACAGCCTGTGCGAAGGCAGCATCACCAAAGATCTGAAAAATAAATGAAATATATCAATAAAAACATCGTTAAAAACGGGAACTAACATTAGATAGTTGCAAGAAATTTAAAGCTTTTAATGAAAAAAAAAGTTCCTACATGCGACAGATTCTTAGTAATCCGATAGATACCAGATCATAATTTGCCAGATTAAAGAAAATCGCTTATAAATGGAGGTTCATAAAAAAATTCATTATAATAGCTATACCAAACATTTTTACATAATGTACAAAATCATATAATATTTATCTTTGTTAATAAGAAAGAATCTGTGCTTGTGTGTGTTCATCTCTCTCGGTCTCTGTGCGTGCGTGCGTGCGTGCGTGTGTGTGTGTGTGTGTGTGTGTGTGTGTGTGTGTGTGTGTGTGTGTGTGTGTGTGTGTTCACAGGATTCTTAGAAAATGTACATCTCATACATCTCAGAGCAATTTTTAATTATTACCAAAAATTGAGCGAGTTTGGAGTTTTTCCATGATAACTTCCGAAAATACTATCGCACAAGACTAATGTTTATGCCTTTTCAAAATTTTAAAAAAAAAAAATGTATTTTTAATGTTACCAAGTTAGTTTTTGAGTGGCTTTTGCTCTGTTATTCTAGTTTAAAATAATTCATTAAGCAACCAGCATATCAACAAGACTGCAAAAATGCGTTTATATGATGACTATAAAAAATAACTCTAAAAACTGGAAATAAAAATATTACTGACATCCAAAAATAAATAGGCGAGTGTTCGATTCAAATAGTTTATTCCTTACTACAGTATAAAAAGAACAAAACAAAGCATCAAGTTGAGTTCGGTTACAGTCAATGAGTACCATAAAATTACAAGACATCTAGTTCTCTTGAATTAACAAAATAATATGTAAGCTGTATTTGATAGCTTTATCTATTTTTATAAATAGATAAATTATTAATATAAAATTAATTTAATTTGTTAAGAATATTACTTTTTTACTGATTTGCTCAAGAAAAAAAGTTAATCTGTTAAGAATGTTTTGCTCTCGAAAGACGTTTAGATCACCTCAAAAATTCCCATTATTCGATATCACTGAACTTAAGGTGAAATTCAGTATTAACATGCCGCCTTTGATGATATTAGTTGCAACATCTTCAATAGTATGGTAAAGTATTTATTATTATTATTATTTGGTTATTCTTATTAAATAAGAATAGGAATATTAAATAATATTAAAGAATAGGAATAAGAATATTAAATAAGAATAGGAAATAAGAGTAAGTTTATTCTTATTAAATAAGAATAAATGTTTGTGATTTTCTTATGTCTAATCATTAATATCGTAATTCAATAAAAATTTCCTATTATTTGTATTCTTTGTTTTTTCGCGCCATTTTGTTCTGGTAAGTCGAATTAATAGTAGAGAATTAAATGTGTATGATTTATGACAGATTAAAATTTTTAAAAGCCTTTATAGGTTTAAAAAACTTTTTATTTAATAAGTATGCGTTGTAATTGTACATTTTGCAAACGCAATAAATAGAATTACAAAATATTTACAATTAGATGAGTTAATTATCTCAAGGTGAAAACATTATAACATTTTATGTATTCCATCAATAGGTTCCAAATCAAAATACTTTCGACAGTGTAATTAACAATAATTAACGCTTTTATAAAAATTCATTTGTCGGTCTAATCGAAAATTGCATTTAATAATTAATTTTGAAATAACTCGCCAAACCTCAATGACCACAGACAAAGAATACGTAAGAAAACTACAGTTATTAATTTAAAAAATCACCAAAATCTTAACATAGAGAATCATATGAGAAAATTACTAATGTTTTAAAAACACCACCAAAACTTCAACAAACAAGCCAAGGAATTATGTAAGAAAACTGCAATCATTAGTTTAAAAAAAATAGCCAAAACCTCAGCGAATAATGCCAAGAAATCACATGATAAAGCTAAAACAATTAAAACTACGAAAACTTCAATGAGAACAGCTAATGTATTATATAAGAGTACAAAACGATTTTAAGAAATAGTCCCAACAAGGGTCGCCAAGGCAGAATGGATCTTACTACATTCATATTCACTGCTTAGTAGACAATATTGAATTAAAAACTTACACAACAGATTCAATCATATAAAAGAAACAAAGTTGCCTCACAACGGAAGAAAAAAATTTAAAAATGAACACAAAGTCACCCACGAAGTAGAATTATTTTTAGACTAAGATACTGTGAAAAAAAAGGTCTCATGGTTCAATTCGCAGCTTTTCTGTGATGTCACTCTTGTCGCCTTAGTAGCAGACAGACTAGATAAAAGATTGCCTACTTTATAGCTTATTCCACTAATTGTGACGCAAGTAAGAAACATATTTTTTGACTTCAAGCTTGTCTAGTTAGCTAAAGAACTTGTGTAAATTCTTCTCAATTTTTGGCGGTGTCCTTCAAATAACTAGTTTCATTTAATGAGAAATAAAAGAGCTCAAGCTCATGATCTGTCTGTTAGACAATTTTAAATGCAAAAATTCAATAGAAAATGGATCGACCCAAACTGCATATCATTTTGGAAAGGCATTCATTATTTAGCCCAGACGGCTACTTATTTAAATAAGGAATGTTAATTAGTAAGATTTGTTAAATGCTGAAGTTCGTAAGATTTACGTGACATTTATTGTTTCAAAGAGCTTTTGTTTTATAATAAAGTGTATCATTTTTTAATAAAATGGCAAACTATAATGAAAGTAAATTTTTATGCAAGATATAAAAATTGTTGATTTTATCTTGATACAAATATTCAAATATGTTTAAGAGATTGAAGTGAAACGTCAAAGTATCTAAAATTAAATCAAAGAATTTTTTTTCGTTCACAAATGAATTTATTTCTTAGCAAGAACTCATGTGTATTTGAGTTAGAATTAATTTGTTAATGGATTAATTGGTTTTTAAGACAGGATTCGTTCAAGGATTATGATTGCGATTCTTATTACATAATGATACTATGAGCAGCACAATTTTTATCATGAAAACAAACATATGGTTGCAATTATTTACCATATTCCAAAAGGTACTGTCGTATTAAGTTGAAGAATCATGCCAAAACTGTAAGTCTGAACAGTTTTTATTTTTTTATTTTTATTTATTTATTTTTTATTTTATTTTAAAAATTGTTCGTAATATGCCTTTAATTTGGTTGAAAGATTTGCATATATATAGTTCTTTTTTTTAAGTAGCCTCATTAAAAAAAAAAAAAAAATATGCCACGTGTAAACGTAAATTAGTAAGAAATGTTTTGTATGGGTTGAAAACTTAAAAATTCTGCTTTAAAGTGCCTTTGTGTATTTTTCCCCATTCATTTTTCAAACGAATAATTGACTTTGAGAATTATTTACCAACGTCTTTTTATAGTCAAGACTAATTCACCAGAGGATGTGTTCTAATCTGATTTTGTTTTAATATATGATAATAAATACCGACAAATACGATACTAATAACGACGATAATAATAATATACGATAGCAATAACGACAAATACGATACTAATAACGACGATAATAAATAACGACAAATACGATACTAATAACGACGATAATAAATAACGACAAATACGATACTAATAACGACGATAATAATATACGATAACAATAACAACAAATACGATACTAATAACGACGATAATAAATAACGACAAATACGATACTAATAACGACGATAATAAATAACGACAAATACGATACTAATAACGATGATAATAATATACGATAACAATAACAACAAATACGATACTAATAACGACGATAATAAATAACGACAAATACGATACTAATAACGACGATAATAAATAACGACAAATACGATACTAATAACGACGATAATAAATAACGACAAATACGATACTAATAACGACGATAATAATAACGACAATAACCTTTCTATGCTCCTCTACATACCCTAAATAGATATCAGAAGTAGAGTAATGTAGAGAAGAATAGAGGCGACAAACCCTTAAACAGTAGCGACTTAGCATGGTACGTTTTGTTCTTCGTAATATAACAAAGAAAAATATGGATTATGAAAACCTCAATGTAGACCGGCCAAAACCAAAATATGATACAAATCCAACATTTTGGTTACAAGATCGTATATCAAATGTTATTAATCTAGTTTAGTTATATTAACGTGCCGTTTTAAAGCAACATTAGAGCTATTTTGGCACGGACCTCGTAATATTGAGCCGTGGTCAGATGACGAGGATGGCACCTGAACTGGCACCCCCCTCTCCATACCAGCCGGAGGACGTTTGGCCAAGACGTTTAACGCGCACCAGATCCGCTTACACGACGGATCTTCGGCGGAATCGGGTCTCGAACCTGAAACCTCCAGTTACGAAGCTCAGACCTTACCACCAGGCCACCGCGACCAGTTATTAATCTAGATCGTTGCCTTTCTGTGTAATCCAGTTCACATATTCACGAGGATATATAGACAGAGATATGTCTTTTCCACCTTTTCACAGATTTGGCCCAAAATTTGATACACATTTTCAATTCTAGTGATGAATCTATATAATAAATTTCATCCATATGATTTTTTTCTTTCATTTTTGAGTTGTGTGCATACGAACAGATAACTTTTTTCCGGCGAGGAATTTCAATAAAATGTTGATGGAAGTCCACAAATTTGGCTACATTTTACATTTAACATTTACATACAACATTTTATCGTTCAGTTTCAACGCGTTGTCGAGTCACTATATATACAGAGAAGAGCGTCAGATAGATTAATTCCAAAAATGTGTTTTTTCGGGGAGGGGGGGGGGGGGTAAAACTTGGAAATTCGAAAAAAATCTCAAGCTCGTTTTTTTTTTTTTATTATTAGACTACTTAACGTATAATGAATTAAAAATTACAACGACAATTATAGAAATTCAAATAATTAATCATCTATTACTTGGTAAAAAGTAATTATTTATTAGAGAATAAAAATTATGAAACTTTAGTAACTTCATGATAATGTGCAAAAGATAGAATTAACTGAAACCCCTGACTTGCTGATTATATCCGTCATTTTTGGACATATACTTGTGTTGCAAAATCAGAACTGTATTCATAATAATGATGCAACATTAATCGAACAATGACGGTTTGGGCGGTTTCGGCCAATCGGAGGCTTACCATTTAAGAGCAAATTAAGCTCATCAGTTGTCAAAGAGTTATGACATTATTTGAGCACTGTCACATTTCTGCATCATATTTTTTTTGAATGACTAAATAATAAGCATTATTTAAATCTACAGAATTTACTTTCACTTAAAAAAAGAAAAGACTCATTTTTGCAGCAGGAATAAAACAGTGACCTATTTGCGATGCCTTAAAAAAGAAGGGAGACATGCCCTAATCAACAAGTTTCTTCACCCTCCATGACAAAAAAAAAAAAAAAAAAAAAAAAGGGAACCAGAAACTTGGTTTATCTACTCACCCTTTCTTCAAACCACTATGCGACGGCTAGGAAATGACGAAAAAATTCCTTGGCACTGGCAGTTTTGTTGCAGGAAATATTCCGGGGAAGTTTAAAAATAATGCGATAATCGTATGAAAAGGGACCAGAATATTGTGTCTCTGTCTCGATATTTACTCTCAAGTGGTGGAAGACAAAAATAGACGTACCGATTACCTTTCAAATATTTGTCTTCGAGTGGAACCACTGTACTGCAAGCAAAATTACGTAATATGTCAGCTGAGTGACATTGTTATGGGAAAACTGTATGCGTTTTCCCTCGACTTCCTACATGCTACGTCGTGTTTTTATGTTTAACTCATTAACTGCTATTTTTTAAAAAAAATTTTTACCGGATAAGTTATATATAAATACAAAAAGTTGTTAAACAGTGTAACTATACTCAAATAATGTTTTATTTTGAAAATGATATTTAAAAAAAGGGGGGGGGGGTATCGTTATAAAATGACCAATAAAATAATCTCAAAAAAAAAAACCAAAGACTTACTAAATAATAACCCCTAAATTACATATTTATGTAAGGTATTATATTTTAATATAAAAAGCAAGCCAAAAATATAATGCTTCAAATATGGCAATTCTGTTCCTTTCAACTTACACACGAATTTCAAATTTGTTTGCTTGTTGTAAATAAACGAAGCACAGAATACACACTTTACTGCTACACACAATACTGACTAATATAAGTGGAATAAAATTAAACTATCAGGCGTACCAAATATATTTTTAGCGCCGAGTGGAGCACGTAAAATTCCAAAATCCCCAAATGGGAATCATGACATAATTAAACGTAAAATAAAATAAAAAATCCTGCTTTTGTTCCAGACATTTTTTACAAAATCTATAAGGCGACATACCAGATTTTATTTGCCTCTATCTAGAGTTCAATAATTAAAAACGGGGACTTTTTTCGTATTTTTTTAACAGTTTATTGCTAAAATGAATACAGGTATATCAGAAATTGATTGTGACTAATTAAACTAAATTATAAAAAGGAATATTAGAAATAATTAACTAAATTTGTTAGCTAAAAACTTCGCTTATTGGGAGGCAAATATAGTCACTAACGAACGTTTGATAGGAAAATTTTGCTTCACATTTGGTCCCTGGTGCAAGTATTCCATTGGGTTCAGAGGTCGGATTGGCCTGGTGATAAGGTTTCGGCCTCGAAACCGGAGGGTTTCAGATTCGAGACCCGATTCCACGGAAGAACCATCATGAAAGCCGTCTGGAGCATATTAAATTCGCGAGGCCAAACGTCCTCTCCCTGGTATGGAGGAGAAATTTGGGGAAGGGGTGCCAGCTCAAGTGTTTGTCCTCGTCATCTGACCGCAGTTAAAAATTACGAGGTCCATCCTAAAATAGCCCTAGTGTTGCTTTAAAACGGGGCGTTAACATAACTAAACCCATTCGTTTCAGTTGATACGAAACCTTCGTTAGAAACGAGGTGTTTCCCACCCCCTCCTTTCAAAGTTACTGTGACATTGTAAGTGAGCCAAATCATCTCTTGTTGCCAGTTTGATTTATCATCTTTAATATACTCATGGACAGGCAGACAATCAGTTTTGTCACTGAAGATCCAAAATATGATACAGATCTTGCTTTGAATATGCCTATACTGACTCACAAAAATCTTTCACCAATCTTATTTACTTTTCTGAATTTTTAAAATGCACGAAAAAAATATATTTCCTTGTAGAATATTATCAATAACTTTTATGCAAATTTTAAATTTTGGAGTAAAGATCATATGATATAAAATTTTATCTTTTTGATTCATCGGTTTTTTTCTTTTGGATTATCATTTTTGCATACATAAAGATGGGAAGACATGCATTACAAATACAAAAATGTCTTTTTTTGGATTCAGAGAAGTGTAAAAAATGGGTTAAATTACGCTAACCATCAATAATATTAAAAGTTAGCAAACTGAAAATGCGTTCAAAAGTAACCATGAAAACTATCAATTAACTTGCCTTGTTTCATATTTGCATTTTTCTTAACCCTTTTTCTTTCGTTTTTAGATACCCTAGTTTTGAAATTGTGTACAAATACGCCTAATCGATAACAATACATGGTTTTAATATTTAAATTATCAACCAATCGTTTAATTTAATTAAATGTTGAATCCATACCAATGGCGCCACCTGGTAGTAAATTAGAGAAAAATTCATTTCTAGAGTATGAATTTCGGTCTATATTAATGATATTAAAAACAAAAAAGTAGAAAAAAATTAATATAAAAAGCAGAGTTTTGAGTACATACACTAATAAAAGCATCTTTTTAAAATTTAATTTTCCTAAATTTATTTCTTTTAATTTCAATCAAATTAAATAGCATCAAAACCTTTGCTCCATTTCCATTACTGGCATCTAGCAAATGTTTCTTTCAATAGCAGTCTGTAAAAACTAAACATCCATTGAATGCATTGAAACACGATTTGTTTTCACAGAAGAAATCATTTTACACGGCTTTGCTTATGCAGATGACAGACTGCAATATAATCCTACCAAGAAAAGCATAATCATTATTCAAATAAGTTGCTTCAAAGAAACTAGATTGAGGATTTAAAAAAAGAACTAGGTATCCAGTTCCTTTAAGATAAAAACTAATATGACACTTTGATTAATGTATTCCAGATGCTACTCTAAATATAGCGGTTTCTGTCTTTGATGTTATAAAGACCGATCAGATTAGTTGCTGAAATTTTCAGGTTAAAATTAAGATCTCGTTTGGTTTAAGAAGCAGGTTAAATAAATTTAATAAAATGGTTTTCAAAACCACATTTTTGTTTCTGAAAGTTCTGAAAATATCATTTTTTTTTATTTTAGTTATTTTCTAGATTTGAAACTTCATAAGTCATTAATTAAAATAGTAAAAAAATTTTTGGTATCATTTTTAGCAAATTCTCGATTATCGCCACTTGTGGAATCAATATTCAATAAATTTAAATTAAGAAAACATTAAAATGTATTTTTGACTGCAAGTGTACAAAATTCTAATATTTCAGTAAGAAAGAATTTTAAAAAATGATTACAAACTTCTGTCGTTCCAAACGTGAAAAAGAATCAAATCAAATTTTTAAAAAAATCTATGAAAAAAGTTATTTTCAGATAAGAAATATGCTTAAAAATCTATTATATATTTAAAACAAGAATTCTAATTTCATTTTCTTAATTGTAATCTTATAATAATAAAATTCACAAATATTGTCATTAATAGAAAAATATTTCATTCTTATTTTATAAAATCAAAAATTATTTAAAAATAAAAATAAAATATTTTAAAATAAATATAACGACAATAATGAAAATGAATGAAAATTATCAAAATCAATTAATATAATTAGTTTACCTCAATAAAACAAATTTAAAAGTAAACTCGCTGAAGAAAATACAAATATAAAAAAAATAGTATCAAGACAAAGGCATTTTTAAATAAAAAATTTATGCAATCGATCAGAAATATTTAAGACAACGAATGCTCTGTTTTGACGTTCAGAACAGGCTAAATTCACAAAGTATGACATGAAAATTGTTTGAAATTTTGCACTAGTTATACTAGTTTGAACCAATTTGCAATATTATAATCATGTATGAAATTTTGACCATTTTATCACATAAACAAGATAAATGTAATTTTGATTAGATTTGAAATTGGAGAAGAAATATGTAGTAAGAAAAATGAAAAATTATGAATGAGTTCGTAGAGGGCCATTCAATTCAAAGTGAAATTTTCTTTTCTTAATTATTCCTTAACAATTGAAAATAAAAATCAATAATTAACTTTATTTATTATGAATTCATATTTAACTTTATTTGTTACATTTTAATCCTTCATCTTAATAACATTTAAAATTATTTTTGTCTGCAAAGTAAATGTACAAAGTCTTCAGCAAATTTATTTTTAATTGAAATAAAAATATTAGTAGCTAGCTCCAAACGATTTTTAAATCTCGTAACTTGTAGAAAAATTGCTCATAGTGCCAAACGATTTTTTAAAAAATCCAAAAATTGAATCTTTCTCATATTTTAAAAATACAAGATTTAATTATTGTGGGTATTATAAAACTATGTAAAAATATCTATAATATTTTCATTCAGTAGAAATGGCAACACTTAATAGTATCTTTTCTTTGTATGAAAATATTGATTACAAGACATTTCATAAGAAAGTAAAAATAAAAAAAAAATGTTGAAAGTTTGAGATTTTATATGTTAGAAGCATATTAATACAGCTTAAAAAAGCTCTTAATTAAAAAAAATTGAAGTTAATAATTGATTAACAATAAATCTTCACTAAGATTTCCTTTATGCTTCATTTGAAAAAAATTTATTTATTGGTTGGGATTTCTATAGCATACCATTTACGAATTTTCATTCTACAAATATTTCTTGCTCTATAAATATTACTTAGAAGACTCATTGAATAATATTTGGTTAATCAGACAGTTCGATGTGTGAAGAAATTATATATCCTTTTTATTATTTTAATAATAACGTATAAAATTCCTGCTTTATAGTTCTCATAACTCATGTGCGTGTCTAAATGAATAGAATGATATGTTTAGTGGTTAGTTTTCATTCCTTCTTGAGTCTTTTTCAAATTCTTTTTCGAAAGCATTCATAAATCGTCTGCTCATTTTCACAATCATTTATCATTTCTACGGCTTCATCCATTTATTTCTGCCAAAGAAATGAGTTTGTAACGCCCACCATTTGCCCCAGAAAAACTTTTTTTCACGTTATATTAGCTCAAAGGAAAAATTACGCTAATAAATAGTTTCCTCAAAGGATAAATAAATTCATAAATAGTGAGGCATTTGATAATTAAAAAAAACTTTATGGTTTTTTTTTTCAGGCACAACTTTTAGCTTCTGTATAGCAGCTAATTAATGAAGCTTAATTTGGACTATTAATTTTTTTGTAGATAAGTTTTACTCCTCTTAAAAAGCTTTTTTTATCGGTTTTCAAAGGCAATAAATAGAATTTGGATCTTAAAGACAAAAAATTGGTAATATTCTACGTTTCTTTGTCTTGGTAATAAATAGGAAAGGAAATAATGAATATAAAAGCACTAATTCAATTTTTGGAAAAGATATTCAAGAAATTCGAACAAAATCCTTTAAGCTAGGAAAATATTTTATATTATTTTTTATTAGAAATATTGGAAGAATCTGAACATTGAAAATCTTCTGCCAATAATATAATACGACCTTATGTTCAATCTTACGGAAAAAACAAAAGATTGAATAAAATCTCAAAAGATGTTTCAAAATGCAGCAGAAAGAGGACAAACTTTTCTTTTTAATTTTTTTTTTTTTTTCAAATCAGTCATTGCAATGTAATATAAAAATTATTCTGCTTTTCTTTAACATGTTGCTTTACCTAAAATAACCTTCATTCGTTAGCAATTGACTTATTATCGACAAGTGGTCGAACAATTGTGCAGGGGTGTAAAATCATCTAACATATGTTTAAAACTTCTCATATATTAGATACATGTGGATTTATTTATCTTTTCCATTTAAATTAGATTAATAACTCGGTTTGAAACTACATGAAGACGATCTCGGGACGAACCTTATAATATTGAACTGCGATTGTGTGAAAACGATGTCGTATTGAAGTTACATAAGACAAACTATGCTTATAAGAACTTAATATCATAAAAAGAGCCAAATAAATTTTATATTTATTCACTTATTTATATCGTCTTTCATTCTCTGTTCTTTCACAGTCATACTTCTAATTTCAAATGCATATTTAACTATTTCATCGTCATAATAAAGTGTGGCGGATACAAAATTGTCTGCTTTCAAGCAAGTCTACACCTCCTCTTCACAACATATCCTCATACATGGGATTTTGACTATATAGAGTAGACTACGTAGACGAAAATTCATTATACAGTCACAAAATTGTCTTCAAGATCCCTCCCATACCCTATAAACATAAGAATTGTGGTATTCAGAATACCAAACAGCATCATGAAAATGTCGTGAATGTGGAACGTGTTTAGATATTTAATGTCTTGAATTCAAGTTAGCTTTGCACATCTATGTAGTAAATAGATTTAGAAGTTCTCGGGGTTTCGGTCACGAGGTGAGCGCCTCTAACGCTTGTTTTTAAAAAAATCCCCATTGATCGCACATTTTTTTTAATCGCATACGCATACATTTCATGTTCAAATTTATGTTTCAAAAGTATGCTTATTTTGCTATTGTCGGTGAAGAGAAATTTTGTTATATTATGCCACAAGCATCACTATTTTCGCTACGCCATTGCATTTGTATTGCTACTCAAGAAAAGGTCAAGTACCCTTACTTTCCCTGCATTCATCCAGTCTATTGTATTTTGAATCTCATTTCCTAGTTGGAAAGCGCCTTTCCATTGCTTGATATGGTACCTCATTTCAATTTCTCAAATGCTAACCAGAGTGCCGCAACCAGAAACCACCGATCCATCTATGCAGATGACACTTGAAGGAGGTTGAGACCATTCGAATCATCTCCTGACGCGCGAAGTATGCGTGTTTGTTGTTTTTGACGCACGCCGCACACAAGCCAAGCCCGTGACGTCAGGGGAGATGCTATGGTGGAAATGGGTTGAAAAAGAAAGTGTCGACACAAAAGACTGAATGCTACCGGAGTGGATTGGCCACCATTTAAACAATTCCGGAAGCACTTTCAGCAGTCGGAATGGAGCTGTTTACATAAACTCTTCCGTGAACTACACTCTCTCAGTCGGTTCTTGAACCCTTTCCAAACTTGATTTCGATGTAAAAAAGAATGAAAAGCGAGGTGTGTGTTCGTGTCATGGGTGTTGTGGCACGGGGAAAAAATATATGGAATTGCATGAGGGGAAGGTGACTTTGAGAGCAACATTGACTTCGACCCCAATTGTCTCTTTAAATATAGCGTAAAATTGAGTTTAACATTGAGATATGTTTTGCTTCTGCCTTTCCCCACGACAGGAAAAACACATTAGGAAGAGTATGTAAAAAGTAAATATGGAGTAACGAATTTATGATGCGAAAGCTTTTTTTTTTTTTATTCTTTAACCCTTTAAAGGGCCATTTCTTTCTAGTCATATTATGTTTAAATATTTTTAGGCTTGAAATTAGAATAAGAAAAGGGATTCATTTAGCTTATTAGATAAATTTCATTTGATTAATTAATTAATTTGGTTAATTAATAATTAAGTGACATACCAAGACACATCATTTTGTGTAAGATAAAGAACTGAAGCATCTAAGTTTCTGTCTTTCTAAAAAAAAATTGTCAGAACTTATGCCAACCTACATAATTTCATACAAAGATTGATAAATTTGGTGGGAAGCATACTTCCCCCGGCCCTAGAAAGGGTTAAAATTAAGGTAAATAGCAATGTGGGAGTCGAATTTTTTTTAAATATCTGATATATTTTTTATTCAACAATCTTGATTTCTGAACAATTTTCTTTATAAAATGTTTCGAAATATGTTTCTGCATACATTGAAAAACTATATTCATTTTTTTTTTTTTTTTTTTTTTTTTTACATTTGCATTATTTATATCTTAATGCTGTTTTTCATCTTTAAATGCTATTTTCTGAAATACTAAATCTTGATGAATTAAAATCTAATGCATATTTTTTTACTTAATTTTGTTATAACAGTATCTTTATATGTATATTCTACAGTTTCTGAACAACATAATAAGCAATCAATTCGTTTAAAAAGATTTCGCAGTTATTTGAATGCTTTATAATGTTTAAAAAAAATTCTTCTTTATTAGACGAAACGTAATATTTAAAAACACTGAATAGAAATAAATTGTATTTCTTAGTTCAGGAGTGAGAAATATTTTATTAAGTGAACGGCAAAATTTTGAACAAATAATGTCATAAATTAAACTAGAAAATTTTGCTTTACATATTTTTTTAGTTAAAAAAAATCTTCCATTTTTCAAATTACTTTTAGCATTTAACTGATATATTTATTTTATAGCTAATTTTTAAAACAATTTTAAGTAAAAATTCAGAAATATTAGACTTTCTAAAATTTTGTACCGAAAAAAATTTATCAAAAATTTGTACCGAACGTACTCATAGACTTTAAATATGCATTTATGTTTGTCGACAACTATAACAGGACATTTTCTGAATTTGATTTTATATTTTTTATTCAGTTTTTAAAGCATTTCTAAAATACCACCAAACATTTTTTCTTAAAATTAAAACATACAATAAACAATGTTAAATTTGAAAATTCTTGCGACCTAATAAATGCAGATTCTCTATAACATAAGCATTTAATTGCAATCGATATAAAATATAATACAATGCGAAATAATCAAATTTTAATTAATGAATCCCAATCCACTATAAATTCAATAGTTTCAAAAAAATTTTATAAAAAGAAGGTATAAAACATTTTTATTGCATGCTTTATTTTATTTTATTTCATTTCATTTTTAAAACATTTTAAATTTCTGAAAGTAAAACTTATACAAAATAAAAAAAAAGTCCACAAAGACTATCGGAATTATCTCAAATCTAGCTATTATACCCTTCAACCACATTCGATTTACTACCATTTAGAAATTCAAACAAAATTTGAAAAAAAGAATAAATATTATTATATAAATTTTTTATTATTTACTAAATTCTAACAAAAAAAAAATCTTGTTGCACAGATTTGTATCTTATCTTTGCAATCTAAGTCAACATTTAAAATCACATTTGTGTCGACAATTCGAATTCATAACCGTTTATTATAAATAACTACAAAAATACATAACAAAAGGCAATTGCTGTCGTAAGGTTGATATTTAAATTAATAAAACAATATTTATCAGAATGTAACATGGGCTTTTGAGAAATGGGTACTTATGAGATCTCAAGAGCACTGATACGAAATGTCGATTCTGCAGGGCAAAATCGCACTTTTACGACGCATCTAGATCCAAAATATTTATATGACCGTAAAAATTCCAACGGTTCGTCCTTATTATGGTTCTCGGTAGGATATTACATTATATGTTCCCTTTCTTCATTCTTTTCACCCACAAGCAACGTGACAATAAAGAATAATTTGCCTTATCATTTCTTTATTATTGTCAACCATTGCTATTTATTTTTCTATATAAGCTTTTAGTAGATGCATAAAGTAATATAATGAAATGATTAAAAAAATACATGCAGAGCTTCTGGTTCGGACTTTTGAACGGATCATAATGTATAGAGAAATATTATAAGAATTTTATTAAGAATTTATTTTTACTTAAATCTTTTGAGATATTAGAATGCATGTTTGCCCAGGCGTACATGTCAATTACTATTCTAAAAACTTCTTGCATTTTGCTTCATCGTAAAAAATGATGAAAACTATTGTAACAAAACTTGTAAAAATTTAAATCAGAGAATGAATAATAATACAATTTTCTTAAAATCTGCCTAATAGTATTTTGTCATGTCGTTTGCAAATTGTTTAGCATAAAATTAGTTGAGATATATTGACAAAATGAATCAGTAATTTGTTAACTTTCATTCAAATATTTAACTTGGTCAATTTGATATTGCTATTTAACCATTAGATCACAGAACAGGTAGTTACTCATAACCCTCCGAGATCGAAGTTGACATTATGTTCTTAAGGACACCAAGGCCACCTTTTGTAATCAAATATTGGATTATACGTTTGTTACCTCTCGAAGTAATTTATGTGTATATAAATTTAAAATGTTTAGTCTGAAGCTTCTTTTAACCTGTTTCTGTCAGCAATTAGAGAAATGGGGATCTGCTGACAGAGCGTCAGCTTCAGGGTGAATAAATCACAGTTGCGGGGTATGACTTTCCCCAAGATTCCTTTATTAGTGAGCCTAGCACACAATAAATCGGTTATTTTAATTAAATTAATGTATAATTTCTTAAATTATGCTTAATTTATTTCAGAGTGGACCTTCACCTTCAAACAAGTCAAACGACAAAGACTACCCTTATCACTTAAAGTTTAATTATATTAACGTTCTGTTTAAAAAAAAACACTAGGGCTATTTTGGAACGGACCTCGTAATTTTGAACCGCGTTCAGATGATGAGGACAGCACCTGAGTTAGCACCTCTTCTCCAAACTTTAACACTACACCAGTGGGAGGACGTTTGGCCCCGACGAATTTAACGTACATTAGACCCGCTTGCACGACGTTTCTTCGGTGGAATTGGGTCTCGAACCTGAAACCCTCCGGTTCCGATGCCGAAACCTTACCATAGGCCACCGCAGCCCTATCACTTAAAGACTATAACATGCATCAAAATAGAAACTGATGAAATCTGATTTCAAATCTAAGACCCGGAAGTTCTGACCATAATGCATGGCCATTGTTCCATTAACATCACAATCTTTCAATGATTATAACGTCAGTAAAACGTCTTCACGCTGACATGTGGTATTTACTACAAATCAGATTTTGAGGTAATTTTGAAAGTAGTCCAGTGATATGCTGCCATTCTTGTCAGTAATGTCCTATCGGCTCATTAATTTGATAAGAGCAACAACTTGTTTCATTCGAAAATTAAAACTTCCTTTATCTTTAAAAACAGGGGCGTTGATCTAACCTTAACGTTGACTTGAGTTATTACTTTTTTCTGGTACAAATTTCTTTCATAAGAAAAATGTAAGCATTTAGCCACACTTTATTTGCTATATCATTTTTGATTTACAAAATTACTTCATGAAATAGGGTAGCGATGTGGTCAAAAAACTCTTCAAACGCCAAATTACAAGTCATTCTAGCAAAAATAATGATAATCCCATCTCAACTCTTCGGTCACAAAGTGGTGTTATTCAAAATTCGAATGCTTTCTTGCCAGTTGGAAGAAAAACAACCGACACTTGGAATTTTCTGTTTAAATGCCAAATTTAAGCTAAGAATGAGGAAATGGGTGCAATCAGAGATCTTAAGGTTAAATTTCTTTTTGTCATCAAGAGCATTAAGCTTGCTGAGAAATCTTCTACAATGCACAGAAGTTACTTGTTACTATTTGGAACATGTTGTAAAGACTTTCTTTGGTTTTTGGGAAGATGTCAGAAGAACTTGGCGAAATACACCTGAATTCCCTTTGATTGCAAATAGATTAGCAATTAAAAAAAGACAATATCGCAAAAATTGCGAAATACTGAATGGATAGAATTAATAATATAATTCTAGTCAAAGTATTGTTAAGTTGAAGCTAATTATCATTAGAAAATTTAATGTCCATACAAAACGCCACCATTTTTGAAAGAGAACGATACAGATTGTAGGTTAAAAATTTAAAGATAGTAAAACACAGGAGATTTAAAATCATTATTTATTTTTTTTATTTAATTTTTTTAATTTTTAAAACATTTTAGGCATCTATTTCCCTATGTTCTGAAATGAATATATCGGCGAGATTTACCATTTGTTTGACAAATTGCTATCACTTTTTTATATATATATATGAAGTTTACAAGGGAGAAAACATTGTAATCATAACAAAAAAAGATTCAAGATGAGATGAGCTTTCCTCTTTTATACTTCCCAGAAAGCAAAACTGCAAAAAAAAAAAAAAAAAAGTTGCTTTTCTGTCTACTTGAATATTTGTATGTGGACAAGGTGATTCGAAACTGTCATAAACTAGACAAATGATATTTGGCTTTCCATTGAATCAAAGCTATAACTCTTTAACAAATCTCAGATCAAATCTCTATAAAAACAGGATACAGAACCAAAATGTAAAGCCAATAACAAAAACACCTTCTTATATCAGTGAAGTAATAAAATAAGAACTATAAGACTGCTGAATTTTTTATATTCCATTTTTTCGAGCAAAAAAACTAACTAAATAAATAAAAGCAAAAATAAATAAATATCACAGCATGATAAAAAAAAAAAAATTACGAGACAGTGATTTTAAATTTAAGTGAATTATGTTTCGGAATCTAAATTTGAATGCTCCAATTGGCTTCGAAAGTTTGGACTATGCAATTGGTCAATTAGAATAAAAATATTCTGAAATCTGGAATATTCCGGAAATTCTTATAAATAAATTAGGCAAATTTCCAGAATTCAGAAATAAATGCGAAGAATAATTTTCAAGAAAACGTAATAATGTGCTTACAGTGCAAAAGGAAGTGTTTTCTTTTTTTAAAAAAATTATAAAAGAGGAATGTTTATGTTAAACAAAACATCTTTCGAGCTCTACAGTAAGGAAAGTTACCTAATCTCAAAGTCAACGGAATTAGAAGTCACAGATTAGACCAAATTATGTTGTACAATTTGATAATCAAATTTCTACAATGTTTACTACCTTACTATTGTCTTTTACCTTAACTTTTCCACTGCATTACAATGAATCTGTGAAATAAGTGTCACTGGAATCATTCAATTTAGACAGTACAGACATCTAATCTCAATAATAAATATTTTTTCTAATATAATCATGCAATGGATAAAACTGGCAAGGAAAACATTTTCCAATCTTTAATTATTTTTATATATGAATTTTACTTGCGACATAAGTCATAAAAAATGCTTTTTAAAAATTGGTTCAATAAGATTAATCAAAGCATGCAATTAGTAGAATTAACTGAGGTTTTTCTAAAAAATAATTTTCAACAACTGTTTATTTAAATATAAAAAATAATATTTTTTTCATGTTTTGTATTATGAAATTATCTTTCTTGAACTCTTGCAAAAATGGTAACCCTAAAAGGCGTTCTGAAATTTTAACTTATTTAGCCTATTTAATTTATTTAAAAAGTTAAATAATTTATTTAATTGCAAAATTTACTCGAATGTGTTTTTTTAAAAACCGGCCTTCATAAAACAATCGTCTGGTAACTTTCCTGTATTTACTTTGTGATTTAAACTTAGTTCCAAACGATTGTAAAAAGTGCATACTATTTTTAAATCCATTACCTAATTAAAGTGTGTCAAGGCCGAACACCTGATGATGTTGGATGATTGATGTGTTTGGAACAGGTGAAAATTTTTTCGAACTAAATAACTCTCTGTGCCAGATTTGCCATTCGAGAAATTCAGTTTTACAAACATTCATCTCTTAAAAGTAATGAATGATGGATTTATCAAACATTGGATAAATCCTAGAAATTAAAAAGAGATTTTTAGAAAATCCATTTTATGGAGTTGATAATTCTTAGATAATAATATTATATATAAGCTTAAAAGAGCCATCAAAATATCTAGAAATTCAAATATCCATTTCAAATCTTTATAAGAATACGAAAATTACATTATTAGAAATTTATCAGTTGTATTAGAACAATAAAATACTTAGAAACTTCTGAAATCAAAGCAAAAAAAAGTTTTGATACACAATAACAAGAAATAATTAAATTTTAAATTAATATTTTTCAAGAATTGATTAAATGCGTCAGTTAACTTTGTTCATAAAAATAAAAAATAATTTATTTCTTTTGGATAATATTTTTCATTCTAAAACGAACAATTTAATGAAATAATATAGATTATTCAATTTATAAAACATCAGTTCTGCCACTTAAGAAATTAAAAAAAAATAACAGAACGATTGCATAATTGAGATCTAATGAATTGCTTGCTAACAACAGAACGTCAATTGCTTCAAAAGAATGCGAGATAATAAATCCAACAAAAAACTAATTCAGTCTCGCATTCCGATGAAATGTATCAAAGAACTCAAGGACGAATATAGTAAACAATTTTCTTATCTAGGATACGTTTAAGAATTAAAATGCACATTTTAAAAACTATTTTGATATAATTTTAATAGATTCTAATTTCAAATAATCAGATGATACATATTTTTTGCTTCGATTTTTATTTCAGAAATCCGGATAATAATGTTAGCCTGATTTCTTTCTTCCTTTCTTTCTTTTTAAAACTGCATTATATGAATTATTTTATAGAAGATCAATGCAGAAACTTTTTAATTTGCTAATAATTGAGCAATATTATTTCAAATTGGTTTGCAAATGTTTCCTTTTATAACTGTGAACAATTCTTCATTTTCTTCTTGCAAAATAATATCTGTCATCAAAAATAATGATTCAGAATTTGATTGAGCATATAATGTCAACAAGTATTGCATATTAATAAAGTTTCGTTTCTTATTTTTAATAAGATTAATGGAATCATAGTTCTTTTTGTCGTTATTAACAAAAAAAAAATTCACTTATTAATTCAATAGTGACGAAAACAGACGTTATAATATTCATATAATTTGTCATAGATAAGAACACACACAGTAATAATGTTTTTGTCACAGTAGTATTTCACTTAACTTTTAAAAAGCTAAACTATGTCGCATATAATATTGTTGGCTTGCCTTAATTAATATGTGCACAATTGTTTGTTTAACATGTGGAATTTTGTAAGAGGGAGTATGTGTAACATGTTTGCAAGGGGAAGAATTATCATACAAAAGCAGTCATACTTCATATACAATAATATTCAAATATAATAAATTGGAACTAACTTGGAAACATTTGTCTGGTTAATTTTTTTAATTAGTGAAAATATATGGAAAAAATAAATTTGTAAGTTTAACGCAACGATCTGCAATTTTGATCTACAATGTCAAAAAAAAAAAAAAATCGAAATTTATTTTTATAATAGAATTTATGATATGTACTATATTCAGCATGTAGCTTTGCCAATTTATCAAATAAAATATACATTATCACATAAAACAAATTATAAATCAACATTTTGTTCAATATGCATACTTCTAAACTTCCTGAAACCCAACAAAATAGAACATGGCTGCTAAGTTACTCGGTTCAGTTCACTTCAGTCATTGAGAATTATGGCTGCATTGTCCTCTGAAAGCGGCAGACGATTTTGCGATTCTGACAGCTGTTTTCTTTGAGCGAAATTTAGCGAACATTTTCAATCTTATTTAATCTTCATCTACATCATTTAAATAGGAACCGAAATTGGCAACGTTTCATTTCTGTCACTGGCTCCAGGAAAGTGGCCGGTTCTGGCGTTCGAACGCAGTTTAAAAAAGAATTTTAAATTTTAAAGTCAGGTGTTAGGTATTTTTGTTTAAGGTGAAGTAGAAGGTGTTTCTCTATTTTAAAGGAAATGTTTGTGTTCGAATGATTTGGATTTTAATATCCAGGATACTGCTTTGAGAAAATATTGGATTTTTTTTTTTTTTCCCCATGGAAAGTTTGCCAAGTGAAAACCTTTGTCTTGTCAAGTTCGACTGTAAGGAAACATCTTAAAACTTAGTTTAATGGGGGAGATAATCAATCGTTTAAGTGTCAAAATATTCACATTTTTATCATCAACTTTTGAAACACTATTGTCCAAAAAAATAATAATAAAGACAATATGCTATCTGAGTTGTGGATTCAGTAAGTAACTCTTGAATAGTTAAAGCTGTTAAATAGGAAATTAAGCATAATTATATTTTAAAAATTTTAATTTTCAGAACTGTTTAGCTGTATTATATACAATTTATCTACTGAATTATTGATTGGCAATGTTTCAAAAGTGCTAAAATGGTCAACAAACTATCAAAAAGATTTAACATCAAAGAAAACAAAATAAATTGGGCTAAAACGTAATTTCTTAATAATAAAAGAAACATTTTCTTTTATTATGCAGTTAGGATATATATATATTACATAATTGAAATGCAAATTTATAAATAAAATATAGATTTGATTAAAAATGCATATCATATTAGATTTAATTTTGGTGGCTGCTGTAGTTTGGCGGCAGAACTAGAATCTCAGCTTTGGGACAGGAGGACTATAGGTTCGATACCCGATACCACTTAAAACATGATAGACATTGAGACCCCAAACACATTAAATTCGACATGAATTGAAAGTCTAGAAGCATTTGTAGCTAAATTTCAAAAAACTTTACTGTATTTGATTCCAGATAAATTGCTCTGACATAACTTCCTGTGCATGATTAACCAAATTGTCTTAATGTAAGAAGTGTTTCAAAAATTAATAACTCAATTAAAGCTACTAAAGACGTAATTATCCGGTACATCCACTATCTAAATTTCGAGTTATTGTAACTTCACTATTTTACTTGTTTTGTAAACTACACATATATTAAAAAGAAACCTTCGCTTACTTTCAACCAAAACTTGTTGCAAAAAAATCAAATTATCTGATGAAGCAATGAAAGCGGTTTGAATTTCAGGGCGAAAATGCAATATATTGTTGGAAATTGTACAAAAATAATTTTTAAAAAATTTGACACAAAACTGTACTTTTAGTCACAAATTCCCATACCAAATTTGATATATTTAAGTCATTGTGTTTTTGTATTATTGTGTTTACTATTTTCTGAAAGTACAGACAGGCCAAATTTCATTATATTCTAATTAAATTTTTTAAATCATTCTGTGCTGCACATTTTTACCCTTCAACTTATACATGTCAAAAGTTAGGTAACTCTAAGTCAAACGATCTGGCCTATATAGCGCCAACACACATACATAGTTTTATATGAATTATTAGTAGAAATGAAAACGGACAAAACAAGTTTCTATATAATATCACTGAAGCAAAGGTTCAGTATTTATAAATATTGTATTAGCTAAATAAGCTATGTAGAGATTTCATCAATTACACTTCCCGCATTGTTAATATTGTATTAATATTTTATAATAATTCAAACAACTTAGATTTTTTACTAACTTATCTATTTTATTACTAGAATAATAATAATATTTATTATTTAATATTAATTTATTAATCTGTTTGGGCAATCTACGTTGCTACCTAGAACTGTTGGTAGGCAGCCTACCTAGACTATCTAATCGGAAAATCGCCGTTTATTTTAAGATTTTGTTAATAATATTCTTGATTTTTTAAAAATATTTTATTTATAATTCTCATCTAATTTAACTAAACTAACAGCTAAAATTATTTTTAATAAGAAAAATCTTCCCTAATTATAAAGAGCTATTGCGTTGAGCTGCTAATTTTAGAGCATTGGCAGGTTTATGTCCTGTCATCACAAGCTGCATATGAAAAAGACTGCTGTACTAATTTTTTTTATGTAAATATATATCTCCTTAAAACCATTTCTCATTAACACAACATTAACGACACATTTTATGATCCATAACTTTCCTTTGTGAACGCCCAACAGAACGCGCAACAGAAAAAAAAATTTAAAAAATTACCGCTGTAATATCCGTATCAGTAAATCACCCAGCAATCAAGACTGCCGACACATTTCCATTCTAACACATTAACCCCACATTTATTAATACTCACTAAATGGCAGCATTAACGTAAGCAGACGATTAAAACAAAAGGCAGAAAAACTAATCAAGGATCAAGACATCGACATCACCGAGCGGTGCAAAAACAGCCAATAAAGAAACGAGAAGGAAGAAGAACCCGGCAAAAGGAAGGAACATTTTTTCTTCTAGGGCGCGACGACCTTGCTTGAATGACCTTTAGCTTCAAAAAGTCGGAGGTGTCCTGAAGGTCAAGCAAAGGAACGGTTTTGAAATCATTCTCTGCCGTCAGACACGTCTAAATGTGAAAAAAGATTCTAAATAAGAGTCAGGTAAGAAAATGATGCAAGCAGAGAGCAGTAACACCTGCTGTAACGATGCCAGAACTCTCAAAACTGACGCCAAGAGGGGTTGCATCCAGTGGTTATGCTCGTTTGTCGGTTGTAATTTAGAGGCTACAGATAATTACGGGTCTCTCCCGTAGAAAACACTTGGAAAATTATGATATTTTTCTGCATTTTGTTGTTAAAGTTGGGAAAACTTATTATTTCGGGGGGCAACGAACTAAATGGTACTTCCGGTATTCTACATTTATTTTGTGTTGCCCTACTTTGATGCTCAGAATGGATTTTTTTTTTGCATTTTTGGCTTTAAGCCATTGCATGACTCGGGTGGTATTCTAATCTTCGTAAATTTAATTTTTTTATTTGTATTTTTCCATATTTCGTTTACAAAAGAAAACAGAATGAGTAAGTAGCATGGGTGTATAGATCGTCTGCAACATGGCACATAAGAGATGGCAAATGTGAACTTGGTCACACTTGGCCGAATTGACTCCCAAAGACACAGCTTTAATCTTTAGAGCCAGTAGTTGCCTAGGGCAGACTAGACAGCTGCATAGGGCAGCTGGAATTAAAAGCGTCCGCTAGAGCTAAAAGGGGTTGCTCAAAGGTCGATTAAAATGATGTTATTAGCCTAATTGACGAATATCTATTTAAAAAAAAAAGAGTACAACTTTCATGGATTATAAAACATTGAGATTTTTTTTAAAACTCAAATGACATTTTCTTGAGGCAATTAACAAATTGCCTCTAGAAAATGTCAAGCAAATGGTCTACTCTTTATCACATGAATTTTATTTCAATCATTCAAAGACCGATAACCGCCGGGACATCTTTCACTGCAAATGTTCATATTTGGCAATGGAAGCTTCTTTTTCGAAGTTTCGCCATACGATGTTAAGAATTATCAAGCGCCCAACGTTTGCAGGAATTTATAGCCGGGACATTATCATGTTTAGCCGGCTTAAACATTATAAAATACAGATATGTATATAGTTTACACTACATTTTTTCAAAATCAATTATGGTGGTATAAGCAATGGGCCGCTGTTAGTTAAATGTTACACTATTAGGATACACTGTATCCAAATGCATGCACTAATAAACTGATATTTATAAAAATTTTAGAAAAAAATCCCAATTTCAATAATTTTATTTCAGTAAATGTTTTTTTTTTTAATGAAATTCTTTAAACACTGGGAAACTTCGATAATATGTCGTTTTGTCTTGATCCAGTTGCAGATTTTAGTAATGTAAAACTTCAAAGGTAAAATCATGTTGTAGTTTTCCCTCCAGTACAAGGTCATGAAATCAACATTGAATTAATATGACGTATGTCGAATGACCTTTTCTTTCCTAGGATCTCGAGATACAGACACAAGACCTCTATCGTCTGCATAAAAAACGCCACTGCCTTGTTCGTTTCACTGCTAAAAAATTATATACTATTGCAATTATTCGATAGATTCTACTCTTATCTTTCAATATATCAATCATTCCTTTTTTTTTTTATTTCAAATTAAAACAATTCTATCCACCTCCTCTGCTCAATACAGCAAGGCCAAAGAACAAATTCCTATATCATGTAATTGAGGCATAGCCTTGCTCAGCTCTATTTATTTAATTATATTATTACACATTTATTCATTCAGTTATTTATACTATATTCCTGTTTAGTAAATACATGCTAAAATGCTGATAAACTATCGTTGATTTTTCTTTAATTAAGGTACTTTTATATTTGAATGAAATATTTATTTATTGAAGCATTCTTCAAGTATAATGTATTTTTAAATTTGTGATTGCATTTTCAAAAGTTACATGTCTTACCACTAGCTTCATCTTAGAAACTAGATAAATTAAGTACATTTGGCGCAGCATAATCAAGAATGGTTTTTGGCGCCACTTAAACTCCACTAAATCAAATGAAATTATGTTAAGTTTGTCTCTTAATTATAAATTTCGAATTGTAAATTTTAGTTAAACAAATGATTGTCTAAAATGTTTTAATGAATATTTATCAAAAGTAAAGAAAAGGGAATAAATACCTGCTGAAAAATTATGGGAAAATAAATTTAAGGCGCATTTTTTATCAGTCAAATGGATGAAACAATTACCCGTCAATTAACGCTTTCAGCAAAAGATCACAAGTTCGGGGGTGAGAAAGTCGTTGAGTAAAATTTATTACCGTGCCTTTGTTTCTCTTAACGCCAGAATGCACGTGAAGAACAATAGGGTTTTAATCAGCAGACGTGGTTCGGCTAATTGTAAAAACCCCATCTGAAAGTTCAAATATCAGAACTAGCAACTCTGGACTCCTTAAAGTTAAAATTTACAATATATCCCTACAAGTTTATAAATAGAATTATTATTGAAAAGTCGCAATAAACCATCGTAAATCTAAATATTATATATATATATATATATATATATATAAATACAATAGCACTCAAAAGAATAGGAATAAATTATCCAAACCATGGTAAAATTGTCTCAAATTTTGAATGACCTGAAAAATTTTCAGAAAATAAAATGAGCCTTCTTGCTTATTTCGATGCATTTATTGAATTGTATTTTATTGCGATAAAATTTATTTGTATTTCAAGGCTTGTATTTCAATTATATTTACAGTACAAAATACAAAGTATTTTATGTACGAATACAAAGTGCGCAAAAAAGGTATTGTAATTGTTAAAACATACAACTTCGCTACTTAGAGGAATCTGTACATTTCTTCGAAAACTTCTAATCAATTTTAGTAACTTATTTATAAACACGATAATTCAAAAATTGAACAAGTCTGATTGTTGAAATTTCGTATACATTTTTTTCCAATAAAATTGTAAAAGTAAATTTTTAATGAAATCCATCATTGGGAAGTTTGACTTATGTACGTTTATATACAGGAGTACAAATGATAATTTAACCGCACTGAACCATGCCAGTTTGTCTGTACGTTTATATACAAGAGTACAAATGATAATTTAATCGCACTGAACCATGCCAGTTTGTCTGTACGTTTATATACAAGAGTACAAAAGATAATTTAATCGCACTGAACCATGCCAGTTTGTCTGTACGTTTATATACAAGAGTACAAATGATAATTTAACCGCAATGAACCATGCCAGTTTGTCTGTACGTTTATATACAAGAGTACAAATGATAATTTAACCGCAATGAACCATGCCAGTTTGTCTGTACGTTTATATACAAGAGTACAAATGATAATTTAATCGCACTGAACCATGCCAGTTTGTCTGTACGTTTATATACAAGAGTACAAAAGATAATTTAATCGCACTGAACCATGCCAGTTTGTCTGTGCGTTTATATACAAGAGTACAAATAATAATTTAACCGCAATGAACTATGCCAGTGCGACCCGATATATAGACAAGAATTATAATTGTGCATCATATTTTAACTCTTGATTCTATGTGGATCTGTCTATACGCGCATACGTAACTATGCTAATTCAAAGATGTAAAACATAATAAATAAAACTGGCGTATGATTTTGACACCAACATTGTAGAATTGTATTCAGTATTGAACTAAATCCATTAAGCGGTAACTTATCTATTTGCCCTTTTATATGTGAACACATATTCATTTTTAAACATTTGAATAACTATTCTCTCACAAAGTTTTGAATTCATCAAATAACGCAATGTTTTCCATTTTTACTTTGTTAAAGGGATAATGCAACGCTTCACATTTTCATTCATACCTTACATTGCCATGTTCATTCATTTAGTGTCCGTATTTAAGACATTGACAACATTGATAAAAAAAGAAATTTGGATAATGGAATGTTTTTCTTTCTTACCATGATTATTCGACCCCCCCCCCGGGAGGGCACCTCGAAATGAGGATGAGATGCTTCCGGCATGGTGGTTGGATCTCGCTACCCTGGAGGGTACACTAATAGGTGGGGGGATCTAACTCCTCCCATCGATGACGGGACGTACTTCCTTTGGGGAGGGTTGTACCGTAGCCGGTGACGGCCCTTAGGACATAACCACAGTTCCCGCCAATGTTGCTGTTGCGGCGGTCCGGTCATTCAGTTTTATGGTTTAAATCCGTGTGCCTTCGTGGCGGGTCGGAGAGTTAGATGGTTGACTTACCATGATTATTCATTACTTGCATTCAAGACATTATGCATATATTATCATAGTTGTCGATATTTTTTCTTTCCCTTTCTAATACAATCTATCTATATCTATACCAAACAGAAAAAGACCAGCATGAGTTTAGAAACACTGGTGTTGTGTGGTGTTAAGATGTGTATGTGGGTACAATAACAAACAAGATAAATAAAATTTTGCATCCGGTTTTGATACTGCAATTGGATAGAACTTAGAACCTAATCCAATCAGTGGAAAGAGGTTCAGCTTTCGTACTAGAATCTTTTCGATGTACTGGGAAATTAAACAAAGCGCATCATAATGTATAATTATATGAAAAAAAACCAAAGACAGAACATACCTGTTATAAAAACTATATGAAAAATACCCATGACGAAAGTTTCAAACCAATACACAAATTTTTGACGTCTTTATTTGTCACTTTTTTTCCCCGATTGAAACAGGACATTAGTGGCATAACTACCGGTTAACGGTCAATTTACCCATTGACACCAATTGAGACTCGCCTAATAAAGCGGCAATTTTCGTCCGCATTCTATCGAGTCTTTTCCGTTTCTTATTGCTCATCATGGCCCAATTATTCTAAATGAAACATTAAAAAAATTTAAATTATATAACATTACCCATATCGAAATGGATTATCTAGTAGATACCAAAAAAGAATAATAACTACTTGCTTCAATTAACTATCTTTCATATCTGTTTGAACACGCATGCCTTAGGTTTGAGTAGAATATTAATTACTAGTTAAAATCGTGGTTCCAAAAATGTGCACCCCAGGGGTATGAGGAGTCTTGACTTCCTCACAGGATCACCACGATGTATTATATATTTTTTATATTTTTTAATTAATTTCATTTTTGACACAGTCTCATAGATTGCGACATCTTTATAGAACGTTTGTTACAGTTTATTGCGTGGATTAAGAAATATGCTCCCAAAATAAGATTATAGAATATTTTGCAAGAATTCAAATTTAATCAAGGTCACTCTTTATCTGTATTTATTGTTGAAGTAAAGAAATTGAGTTATCAATTCAGTTAAAAGAACATTTTTATAAAAAAAAAGGGGGAGGAGGGAAAAGACATCACAACGAGTCTAGCTGAAATAATTTAAAATAATATGGGTTCTTGCTTTTTAATATCGAAAAATTTTACGCCATTAAAGCAGTCAGCTTTTGTAAAATCTCTAAATTGTGTTTTCAGAATTAGAATTCAGGAGGCAATCTAAAATTCAAGAATCAACCATCAATTTTGTAAGGATGAATCCGAAGGCATTATATGCTATCTTTTCATATCTTAGTGAAGGCTTTGCACAAAGTTTCGGAAACTTTTCATTAGAACTTATCAACTCAAAGAAGAAAAGAATATGAGGAAGAAATAATTCTTATCAGAAAAGTTACAAATGAAATAAGAAGACAAAATGAATGCTATTCTGACGAAAATCTCGTGCAATATTTATTCAAAGTATTTCTATGTTTATATGTGCAATATTTTTTTTAAAAAAATTCAATACTGCTATTCAATAAGCTTTTCAATAACACGTATAACTTATCAACATAATAGATAAAAGAAACAAATGTATTGTAAAATTCAGTTATCACAAGCAATCGCTATCTTTTAGAATATTTGTATTAATTCATGATTCATTATAATGAATTAGGAATATTTAACGATACTCAACATTTTTTTATGACTAGCAAGAGATTTAAGTAATAATTTTATTCTGAGATCGAATAATTGGCTTTTGAAATAAAAAACTAAATATATTAAGGGCATTGTGGAAATGGAGGTTAACGTATTCCTCATATTTTAACATATTACACACAGGAAATCCATAAATAAGATGTTACTGACAAAATGAAAATTTTGTAATAAGAACGACATTTACGAAAGGATTTTAAAATGTCAGCCTCGTTTTACGATGAATCATCTCAACAAGCCTTTAGATAATTATTGGCTTTTTTTTAAAATTATTTTTATTCCTATTCCTAAACAAGGCATGGCGTTAAGATTTATAAATAACCTATGTTTCAAAATCAACAATTAATGAGGATCTTGAAATTTCCAAGATATGTTAAACGTCAGATCATACTGAACAATTTAAAATAATTTTGACCTAAATAGCAGATATATTGTTCAATGCTTATTTTACTGCTTATTTTTTTAGTGTTCCATACTGTCATGGATTTTATTTTTAATGTTCCCCGTTTTCCCATATTGCCCATGTTTTTTTTAAAATACTTTAAATTCGAATGAGTTTCTACAAAAAATTCCTATCAAAATTCCAATTAGTGGGTGCAGTGTCTTCAAAACTCTCTTGTTCGCTCCTTAGTAAAAGTATTTCCTCCACATCGTAAAAAATGTTGGACTTTGAGAAGGACTTGAATGCCATGAGTACTCAGATTTTTATTTTCATAATCCCGTACATGAGTGTATTGCTTTCATAGTATATCAAATAAATACAAAGAAATCACGTGTGCATTTTGGGCGACTTTTCTTCGAAGGATTGAAATCCAAATCTAAGAGAGGATTACAATTGTAGAAGGAAGATCATATTCCAAATTTCATTTTTCTAAATCGTTTGCATTTTTTTTTTTTTTTTTAGTTTTATATATGTGAATGCGTAGAATAACAGAGGGTCAATCCAAATTTGTTCCAAATTTAGTTCTAAAATTAATATAGATCTTTACTTTAACTACTAAACTTGTTTGTTTTTTGTAGGCTGACAAACTTCCTCGGAATAGATTGGTTCCATATTTGATGAAATTTTGCAAATTTGGTGGTAAAAACCACATACCAAATTTCATCCACCTAGTTCAATTCGTTTTTCAATTATCGTGTCAATATTTTTATAGACAGATCTAATACTAATGTATTTTTCGATTTCTGGGAGGTCTGAACGAAAAGATTAAGTTTTTAGTTTTAGTTTAGTTATATTAACGTCCCGTTGTAAAGCAACACTAGGGCTATTTTGGGACAGACCTCGTAATTTTGAACCGCGGTCAGATAACGAGGACGACACCCGAACTGGTGCCCCCCTCTCCCCACCAGCGAGAGGACGTTTGGCCCTGTCGGATTTAACGTGTAACAGACCCCTTTACACGACCGTTCTTCGGTGGAATCGGGTCTCGAACCTGAAACCCTACGGCTCACAAGCCGAGACCTTACCACCGGGCCACCGTGGCCCCCTAGAGATTCATTAAATTTTTCAGTTCGATTTTTTTTTCTTCTTCTTTTTGACGATTATAATGCTTTGTATATTTCGCACCCGAGAAACCGAATTCGGTTTTAAGCCATACTAGATCGCATGTCCTAAAATTTCCCAGCAGTTAAGATGCGTCAAATGTTAGTTTCGGTTACAATTAGGACCGTTTTTTTTTTTTTTTTTACAAACTATTTTAGGTTTAAAATTATATTGCGAAAAATGCAGTCATGATTTTCTGATTACTCATAATTAGAGTATTTATGTATATTTCCTGCGTTTCCAGTGCCCCAAACTCTGTTGCCATCGGAACACGGATTTTTAAATGTTATAAGAAAATTAGAACCCGGTTACAAGAAGGCAAACCAAATTCATAAATATAATGAAAATTTTTATAAAATTAAAATTAAATCTACGATTGCAAATTTCAAGTTATCATGTGAGAACATTATTATTTTTAAGTCATTATTTGTCTTGATTAATTTAAGTCATTAACCAGTTTAAGCCGGTTTGAAACAATCACGTGACTTCTCTATCGGTCTCTATCCCTCCCTCTCTCTCTCTCTCTCTCTCTCTATATATATATATATATATATATATATATATATATATATATATATATATATATATATATATATATATATAACGATAATTTTTTTAAATTTTCATTTTCAATTTTTCTTACTGGCAAACAAAGTTTTGGAGCTCGACCGATTTTGAGATGAAATAACAGCTATGATGTCATAGCTCTACGCCAACCTTTTAAAAACGCATCTGTTGTCAAAGAAGCATATTTAATAATAATGCAATACTGGTAAAAGCAGGTAAAAAAATATATGCGATTAAAAGATGAAGATGAAAATTGCCATTTATGCTTTATTCATTGTTTACGCGATTTCGAGCTTCAAAACCCCCTAACCAAAAGTACATCATGTTCTCACATGATAATAACAAGGACAAACTTGGTTAATTTGGCAATTGCAACATAGTCTTAAGAGTTGATTCAAATCCTATTTGAATCGACTTTCCTCTGTTTTTATTTCAGGAGAGGCGAGACAGGAAATGTTATAATTTTATATATAAGTAAAACTCATTAAAGGAATGATTGCGAAAAATACCTCCAAGGTCATTTTTTTGTATAATTATGAAATGTATATTAATAAGCCTACTTGAATACTGCCATATCATTAGTTCAAATCCAAGGCCATGCTCGGAAGTAATTTAAAAATCGTTAGTATATAATATTACTTTGATTATTACTTAAAACTTCATACTGTAGATACAGAGAACCGGAAAAAACTGGTTGGTTGAACAAATTATATAATTAAATCTTGCTCAACTATTTTTAGATACAAAAAAAAAAAAAAAATCACACAAAACCTGTTTCCACTTTTAATCCATTAAACGTAAATTGGCATTTAACCAACATTTACTTATCAAACTTTGAATATCAAGTTCAGCTAACTAACTAATAACAAATATAGTATATTTGAAAATAAATATAATATATTTTATGGGCAAATATATTTTATGGGATTTTTTTTTCTTGTTTACGGAACACAGATAGAAGATATGATAAAGTATGTTTATATTTTCGGAAAACTTCAGAAATATTTTGTTTAAGGTATCCGAACACGTTCGGAGCACTTTTTTAGAAAAACATGGTGTAGACATACTTTAATCATATGTCTGGGTTTAAGACTATTAAAAATTAGCAATAGAATGTCAATATTTGAAATAAACATTAATATTTTTTGAAAATTGGCATTTAATAGCATAAATTTAAGCAAATTCTTAAAAACTTCAAATTGGTTACACCAAAACCTATTACTCTCATCCGAACAAAACTTGTACCAAAATAAATTGCATAGTTTTCTCTAGGGATTGAACTATAAGCGTTTGATTATAATAATAAATAAAAATTTTACAACCAGTCGAAGATTTATCATGAAATTTTTAATAAATTTATGACATTATTCAAATAGGCTGTAAATTAAAAAAATATTCACTCGATCTAAATTCTTTTAATTCATTCTCTAGAAATATAGAATAAAGACAAAGCCCACCAAATTTAATAGTAATGTGATAGTTATATTTTGAGTTATTTGATTTGAAGTGAGCAACAAATGAGTAATAATCAGTTTTGAAAAAAAATGCATTTAAAGTATACAGTAACATGTTTTAATAATAAATTATGAGCGTATATTCTTAAAATTGACCACATTTATAGGTTGTACCTTCGTGCTCCTCATTTTTTAATAATTTTCCTTTTTTAATCATTTAAGATTTTTCTGACAATTTGTGCATGCAGTGAATGCTGCTTAGATTCATTTATTCCGTCTTTGTCGAGCTCAGCAAATGCTCTAACTGCATTTGCTCAATTATACACTCCAATAACCTTAAGGATATTCAGTAATCCTATAAAACCTTCGTTAAAATGTATTACAGACATAAATGCCCCTAATTTGAGGTTTCGGAGCTCAACAAAGACATCTTTAGGTACAAATTTTCACAAAACACCGTTGAAACTCTCATTGGCATCTCATTTATGTTTATATAAATTTTTAACATGTTTTGGGCCCTTTAAATCGGCCCTTCCGGTTATTTAAATGTCCACTTCCGCTTTACCGATCATTACGAAAATATTAATATCTTGACTTCTAATTAACGTAGAGACAAAGGTAAACCAGTTTTGAATAGCTCAAAGACTGGTCTATCCAATAAAAGAATTTTTTTAAAGTCATTTATAGCGAAAATCGACCTTTTCAACGTGTTGGGATACCTTAATATATCGAAATTACAAGCGATAACCACTAGCAAGATACTTGTTGACATATAATATAATCACTTCCAAGAAGATACTGATTACTAAAGAAAACATAATGTAACAAAATGAATACACTACTTTGTCATAAATATTTAGAATAACGTATATAATATACCCATATGAAAGTATTTGATTGTAAACGTACACAAGCCTGTGGAAACTTTCATATTTTTCATATTTCATGCTCTCACAAACGAAAATTTCACTTTGTTTAGTAAAATGACATAGTACGGTATTTGAAATAAATCAAAGAAAATGATAATTATTTTTGAAAATCAAAAATGTTTAGGAAACATTCATGAGCTATAATATTTTTAAAAAAAAAAATTGGAGTTATTTCATGAGTAGAAACGAATTTCGAATCCAAAAATTATTGCCAAAATTTTAAACTAAACAATACAAATAAGATTTATCGAAAAAATCGTTGTCATTCAATTGAAACGATTTCTTAATATAATGTTCCGCACAGATAATGTTGAGACGATAAATAAGAATTCACGGCAAGCAATCAACAACAATTAACAAAATAAAGTTGGATTTTATCATCAGCATGCCCGATATTGCCCAGAGGAATTGGGTCGATCTTGGCTTAGATAAAAGACATTCTTTTTGATATCAACAAGAGATTTTTTTTTTTTTGGATACCAACTTTTTTTAAAGTTAAACATATTTAATGTTACATTTTAATTCGGTCAAAATTCAGTCCCTATTTCAAAGTAGGAAACTAAGTTAAAAAATCGTTTTTCTTAATTCAAAGAGATTTTTTTATTCAATCGTTTCCTTTATAAAATCGTTTGAAATTTGTTTTTCATTTGACTTTTTAAAAAATTAAATTGATTTTTCATATTTGCGTAATTTTTATGCACTTTTGCATCTTTAAATGCTGTTCTCGAATTCTAAATTATGGTAAAATCGTCTTAAGAAAAAACAAATAAATATCTAATGTATGTTTATTATTTAAATTTGGTGCAACTATTTTCTCAATATGTTTTACAATTCTTGAACTACAGCATAAACAATCTGTTAATTTAAAAAGATTAACAAAGAAGAAAAGAAAAAAATAATGTCATTTATTTGTTTGGTTTTAACTGGTTTGGCTTTTTAAACTTCAGAACTAGCATCTCTTTAAACATCTTCAAAGAGAATTTGGTACTTCGGGTGGTCCGAAAGTGGTGATCAGCGCTGTATAGGCTTAATCAACAGGTGGTGGAAATAATGCAATAAAGAATAAATGTAGATTATGTTGGGAACAACTATTTCTTGAGTTGAAAATTATTATCTGTGAATGGATTGCTAACTGCAGAACAGTGACTGGATTTTCATAGAGCTGATATTAAATAATTTGTACTTACAATGGTACCACAATTAACCCTTTCGCCGCCCTTTCCTGTCAGCGAAAATTTCTGTTTTTCGCCACATTAGAACAAACAAAAATAAAAACTCAAACAAGTAAAAATTTACAAAGCGTTTTAAATGTTTGAAAGTTTTAAAATGTAGAAGAACACTTGAAGCGTGTTATAGCCACTCTGCAGAAGTTTCACTTGAACGCGCTAGACGCGTTTTACGGACAACGAAGAGGTTAAATATATCTCCAGAAAAAATTAAAAGATCCACTGCTCAAGAATGAGAGAATCTTTCTTGAGGACCACCAACATTGATTCTTTTAAGCCAATAAATATAAACCAGTCCTGAAAATACAAGACATCTCTTGAAAATCCGCCCTTTGAATTCAAATCTTTTATAGGAAAAATTTATATAAAATCAGATATGGGCCATATTCATGTATGTAAGGATCCTTCTGTATAACAAGATTCGCCTCCCGACTCCTCCATCTAAACATAAAAATAACTTCATTACTGATTTTGATTTAATCTCTATGGTGTAAAGTACTGAAGAGTTTAGTTTAGTTATATTAACGTCCCGTTTGAAGCAACACTAGGGCTATTTTGGGACGGACCTCGTAATTTTAAACCGCGGTCAGATGACGAGGACAACACCTGAGCTGGCACCCCCCTCTCCACACCACACCACACCACACCAGCGGGGAGACGTTTGGTCATGACGGATTTAACGTGCAACTGACCCCCTTGCAGACGGTTCTTCGGTGGAATCGGGTCTCGAACCTGAAACACTCCGGTTCCGAAGCCGAGACCTTACCACCAGGCCAACGCGGCCCTAAAGTACTGAAGAACTAGACGCTTTGGTGAGATGGCTACAGAAACTAAATTTAGTTGGTGCCAAGTGGCAACGTGAAAAAAGAAGCGTGGAGCGGAATGAGGTGTGCGGGAAAAAGGAACATCGGAAGGAATAACTTATTAAAAATTTAAAATGTTTCATGTTTAAATGTTAGTCTTTGTAAAGTTGTGTAATGTAGTGATCGTCCCTTTGTGTCAAAAAAGAAATAAACCAACACGGTTTAAAAATCGGCCTGTTTCTTTGGAATAATCCAACGCTACCATATTACAATGGCAGTAATTTTTAAGCAATACATATGACGAGAAAATAAAGTAAAATATTTAGTAAGATATAAATATTTCGTTGATACAAGATATTTAGCTCAAAATATTTACCTTTAAGAGAATCGATTTCAATATCTCTAGTATAAAAAAGTTACATTAAAAACTAAAAAAAAAAAAGAAAGAAAGAAAGAAAGAAAAAGAAAAAAAAAAAAAAAAAAATCGTAAAAACGACTTGAAGAGCATGGAAAAAAAAATCCTCAGAATAATACTCAAATTTAAACAATACTTAAACATGAAACAAACTCCTGAAATTTAAAAAAAAATACCCGATTTAAATTTAAATATTCCCCCCATATACATAGCCATAATCACACGCAATCAAATCACAAAATTAGGTATCAAAAAAAAAATACTCAGGACCTTAAGTAATTGTCTATTTTACCTATCTGAAATTGATAAAACCATGTTTTATTTTTAGAAAAACACGGCAATATTTTTTGTTCCGATGAGCCACAATCCATAGATCCCATTCGGGAAATGAAAAGCCATTTTCACCATTTACGCGTGACCCTGAATCGACTGGTTTTCGCGCTGAATCAATAACTAGTCGGAGTATAGGCTGAATAAATACAATCGGACACACCTCACTGTCACCAGTGACGATACAAGATGTCTACGCTTTATTTTTTGTAACCGGAAAATGTCATCCCTATTTAAGCATAAAGTATCCACTTTTCTTGTTCCAGCCAGTTCTATGGCCTTATATCTAGGTCAAGGTAGCTTTTTTTCCTTTTTTGTTTGGATCTTTTGTTTAAAATTTGGATTTTCGAATTCGATCATTTCCTCGTTTCTTATTCAAGGAGTAAAATTTACATCAAAAAGCGATGATTTTCCTCAAGTGATATAATTTTATTGTATGATCCTAGATTCATACGTAATGCATTTAAAAACAGAAAAGACAAGTTGCTCCCAAAATATCAAATCGGGGAAAAGTAGAAGCGTAAAAGAACTTTCGTTTGCAGTGCATCATTTTTTTCAATGAAATTACATCACATGGTGAAGTTTCGAAAGACGGCAATATATATTTTTTTAATTTATAATATACTGTATAGACTACTTAAACAGATTTTTTTCTCCACTAAAGTTCTGCTTTAAATTATATTATTTTAGCTTTCGAAAATTCTTTTAAAAATTACACTTCTTTGATGAGCATTCTTAATTCCTTATACTGATCTAATTATAATCTTTGGTTTATTTAGGCATTTTATAGCTCTAGATAATACACGCTATGAGACCCCTTTCATAATAAACTGATCTATTTAGTTCCATATTTCAACAATTTTTAATTAATAGTAGTATTAATAATACGTTAATGTTTTTTAAATATTTTTTTTAATTAATAGTAGCATTAATAATGCGTTAATGTTTTTTTAAATATTTTTTTAATTAATAGTAGCATTAATAATACGTTAATGTTTTTTTAAATAATTTTTTTAATTAATAGTGGCATTAATAATACGTTAATGTTTTTTGAAATAATTTTTTTTAATTAATAGTAGCATTAATAATACGTTAATGTTTTTTGAAATAATTTTTAATTAATAGTAGCATTAATAATACGTTAATGTTTTTTGAAGTAATTTTTTTAATTAATAGTGGCATTAATAATACGTTAATGTTTTTTGAAATAATTTTTTTTAATTAATAGTAGCATTAATAATACGTTAATGTTTTTTGAAATAATTTTTTTTAATTAATAGTAGCATTAATAATACGTTAATGTTTTTTGAAATAATTTTTTTAAATTAATAGTAGCATTAATAATACGTTAATGTTTTTTGAAATAATTTTTTTAATTAATAGTGGCATTAATAATACGTTAATGTTTTTTGAAATAATTTTTTTAATTAATAGTAGCATTAATAATACGTTAATGTTTTTTTAAATAATTTTTTTAATTAATAGTAGCATTAATAATACGTTAATGTTTTTTTAAATAATTTTTTTAAATTAATAGTAGCATTAATAATACGTTAATGTTTTTTTAAATAATTTTTTTTAATTAATAGTAGTATTAATAATACGTTAATGTTTTTTTAAATAATTTTTTTAATTAATAGTAGCATTAATAATACGTTAATGTTTTTTTAAATAATTTTTTTTATTTTAGTATTTTTTGGAAATATTTTTTTTGTATAAGTATTTTTTTTATTATGACCCAAGATAGTGGTGACCATATTGTGTGCAGTTTATTTCAAGCAAACACTGGGTATTTATAAATAATTACTACAATAATCAAGCGAATATAATGAAACAGATATAAATCTATGCATTTATATTTCGTATTACTCATTTTTTTGACAAATTTATGTGTAACCATGTAACCAAATTTATGCATAAATCTATGCAGTTACACTTTGTATTACACAATTTTTTTTTGACAAATTTATGTGTAACCATGTAACCAAATTTATGTGTAAATCTATGCATTTACACTTTGTATTACACAATTTTTTTTTCGACAAATTTATGTGTAACCAAACTAATACCCTTCTAATAACCAGTGTTTGGCCTCCTTTAGCTCCAGTGCTCCAAAGTAGCTATTTAGTCGAAAATCCGCCACACAAACTGAAATAATGTGTCAGACTCTTGTATCGAATAACAGCATTTTCAACATTGCAGACAATCAAAGTATTAATTTAAATGACAAAAATCACTTGGCCATTGTTTCAGAATTTCAGACGTCCTTTTCATTTTTTATATGGAATAAAACTATACAGTCAAAAATAAACGTTATGTAATTAAGAATTTAAATAAATTCGCAATAGGAAAAAAAATTAGGTGCAAAGAAATTTAGAAAAAATATGATCAACTATGAATTATTCAAATAAAATTGGCACATCTTTTATAATGATATCAACAGTGTAATGAAGTTAAGATTACATTATTACCTCCATAAGGCAAAATGGGAAAAGTTTCTTTTATAAAGCATACCGAAATTTTTAATCGTTTCAATTGTTCAATTCGATTTTTGTTATTCAAAAATTTACAAACTTAATTGCACCTACATATCGATATGTTTGGATCTAACATATCGATCGATACAATAAGGTTTTCTTTTAACAATTAAAGAAGATTTTAGCTTACAGATAAACCTCATTTCAAAGTCAACTTAGTATTAAAAAATTCTTTTCTGCTGTTATAGATAAAATTGCTTTTTAAATAGACAAATACTATTCGAGAGACCACTATCAACTTCTTCAGAAAATATTATAATTCATCCATTAAAAAATTATTGCTAAATCCATTTTGTATAAATGATAAACAATAACTCCATTTTTGTTTACTACCTCATCATACAGATCGTAAGTTTACAAGAGAACTAGCTCTGATTAACCCAAAACAAATCAACTGAGATTAATGCTGATGATGTCATGTCCGCGTTACCACGGAAAGGGGGTGTAGTAGCTTCTGAGGGTAAAGACCGCTGAACACCCGAGGGCAGAAGTCTGACTTCTAGCTCATATGAAGATGACACTCACTCATTCGCTTGCACAACCCCTTTTTACAAGGGGGCACATTCACACACCTCACAGATACAACACAGATGAAGAACAACCATGCCCGAACCGGGATTCGAATCCGAGACGCCAGATCACGGGGAAGACACGCTACCCCTATGCCAGGAAGCCGGCAACTGACATTAATATTCCCAAAAAAAGAAAGCAATTTCTAGGAAGAATAGCTGATGATTTCGTTGATTATCACAAATTATACAATGCTGCCATCCAATAATAAAAGTAACCGATTAACTAAAATCATCAAATGAAGCCCAATACCAAATTTATATTAGCGATTATCCAACACAATGAGATTGAAGTCCACGAATTAAAAAAAAAAAGAAAAAGAAAGAAAGAAAACTTGAAAGTGTTTGATAGAAAATTCTTCGAACTCTTTTTCCCATCTTTTTCGAAGAATCCTTCCGAGCTGGAAGCAACAATCCTTTAATTTTGAGCGGCACACTTGTGATAATGAGAGATCTTCCATGGAGTGAATCATATATTGCATGATGTCTGCGGTTTTGACATCGGTGCAAATTGCCCGTTGTGAATAGGAATGGCTTCTGCACGTAGCACGGGTCATTTGGGTATAACCCAGCAATCATCTTGCAATTTCTGCACGTAGGCTGAAAGTTTGTTTGGTTCGATTGACCAGGATTTTCTAGTGACAAATCCGTGATATCCATTTTAGTCACTGTGTACATGTAAAGGAAAAGTCTTAGCCTACGTGTTATTTAGGTAATAAGCACATGCATAAATATGTGCAATCTGCAAAACTCTGACATCTTTATAAATTTCCTGTTATGAGATGGCATTGTTTTTGCACGTAGCATGGGTAAAACCCAAAATCACTAACCTTTTTTACATGACAGAAGATGTATATACTGTTGGTTTCAGATAAAGGGATAGATAGAAACAGTTGGTTTATTTTTGATCTAAAAGCATTTTCTTGTGACAGATCCGTGTCATTTAATTGTACATACATTTAACACAACCACGATCAGTAAGCACTTTATTAAGCTGAAAAATAGACGTGGAATTTTAATTTGAATAGGAGAAATGAATAGCATTCGTGTCATTTTTCATAAAAATGAATGTTATAGCATTCACGTCTACGAATATTTAAGTTTGCAAAATATGACCGCTAGCATTTACAATTTGTGAACATTTTTAAAAATTATGATTAATTAAATTTTATTATAACTTTATTAGGGGCGGGATAGACTGGTTGGTAGGGCGTTGGATTCGCGTCCCTTGGGTTGCGAGTTCGAACCCCGCCGGCCGAAGACTCTCCGTGTGTGTGGTGGCTGGCGCACGTATAAATCTGTCGTGAGTCCATGTCGAGACAAAGTCTCCCATGTCGAGAGTAATACCACTGGGGGTATTGGGTAAGAAGTGATCGTTCTCTGATTCAGGTCTAAATTACGATCTGTGGATGAATGAATGAAATGCATGAATGAAGTCCGCCCCTTAAAAAGGGTTGCGATGTGTGTGTAGCTAAGTCGTACTCTTGGCCCTAGACGGTGCTACTGAATAAACAAGAGACGCACCCTTGGTTTAAAATCACTGACACGAAGTCAGTGGGTTTGTCTATGACAAGTGCCATTAGAAACAACAACAACAACATTATAACTTACAAAAGATGGCCGTTAACACTTTAATGACTGCATATCTATGCAGTCAAACATTGTCAAGAATCAGCAATATTTTTGAAAAATTATTTTAAAAACTTTATGTAAATTCTCGAAATAATGCAGCATGTGCGAACATACACATATTCTTCGGTGGTAACATCACACACATGTTCTATGAGCTGCCATTAAAATATTAATATTTACGAATCGCAAACCTTTCTAAATTATGATTAATTAAAATGTAATATTACCTACTTCCATATATAAAACACAAGTAAAAAACTTATGTTTCTATGAAACTCTTTTTTAAATCTTACACACATATGTTTGTATCATTCTTTTCATAAATTATCAATCTTTCAATTGATAGGATTTCAAAATCATAGGTCAACATTTATAAATTATAAGATGATTTCTGTTTCTGACCCATATATGGCACTATGATACATCTACAAACAATATTAAAAGAATGTATTAATCTGATTTCTTTCTCTTTGCTATAATTTTTTTTAAAGAAAGTATCTGAGGTGTTCGTGAGACCAAGTATCATCCAGCAATATAAAGTTGAATAATCGAAAATAGTATAAAATCCTAACTATTATATAAACTTAGGAATGATGCTTTCATATAATTATTAATTCAATTTTGCAATTGCCAATTTTGATTGGTGTCGATTGAGTGTGGCAAAAACCAAAAGACACTATGCTCTAATCGTAAAATGGGCATCTCGGTTTTGGGTTCCCACAGTTGTACAATATATATAACATATACAATTCCCATTTATCTTAATAAATGCCGTAGTGTAAATCAGTTTATGCATCAAATTTCGGTTAGGACTTTGATGGCATGAAATGTTTCTATCTTAAGATTTCAATTCGTCTTTCATATTGAAATAAATATAATTAGTGTGGTGAAAGCTTATAAGCCAATTAACAGCTACGCTACTCGAGCAATTGCTTTTGTATCGTGGTCATGTTACTGGGCTGCGAACCACAAGGTCCCAGGTTCTATCCTCGCTCATTCCAATTCGGCACATTAGGAATAATTTCTTCATATAAAGGACAGATATATATGTATCATTCTAGTAGCTTGTATTATTGAAGTCGACGAAATAAAATATGAAACAAAATGCAATATTAATAATTGAAAAGGCGACGAAAACAGTTTTCTAGACTACAATATTTTTCCAACCAAAATAAAATTTGATAATAAAGATTCAGTTTTCATGATTTAGTAAAAAGAAAAATATGCAACTTAGTCGTGCAAAAATGGACGGTTTTGATCAATAGGTACTTTGAGATCCTAAACATTGTACATTATGAGACCTTTCTTTTAATAAAATGCACAATTTAGGTTCACATTTCATCATATTTTTAATAAGGTAATGATTTATTTTAAGTTACAATTTTTTTATTTTATTACTTTGTGGATATGTGCTTGTTTTTACTTATCTTTTAAGACTGCAATCTGCCCAACTTTTACGTTTGCATACAATCTTATGAAAGCAGATGTTGCTTTTATAAATATTCTAATAATTAAGTGAAGTTAATAAAACATATCTGATAAAATATGCATGATAAAATGTTATTTTATCTTAATATTTAATCATTTACAAAATTTCAAATAAATTTATTTTGCAACTAGAAAAACAGAAAGTTTTAATTCCTTGCAACTTCCTTTCGGCTTAGCAACTCTAGGCAGCTGCCTCATCTACCTAATTAGAAATCTACCACTGGTTTTAATATAAAACAACTATCGTCAATATAATAGAGTTAGTAATTTGCAAATACTTAGAAACTGTCTATTTTAACTCTTTAAAATGCTGAACAATGATGGCACTTTATTTTTCAACAAATACTGAAACATAATTGAAGTTAATTATTCTCCCTTTGTTTCGTATTATGCTTCTTTTTGAATTTTGTAAACATCATTCATAAGTTGGGGTTTTTATGAGCTTTTTCCCAAACTGTAACAAAATTATTCAATCTGTCTAGGATTCTTCGCATATCTACGATATTTTCTGTCTGTACTAATTGCATTGATGACGGTGACGGTTTTTTGGTTTAGAAATAAGTGGATGATGTTGGAAAAAATATTTCACCATGGATAATAAATGAATGCGTTTCTTGAATGTCACTTTATCTCCAAGTAATCTAATTAATATTTTTAATTTCAATTATTTTAATTCAGTTTCAGGAAGTCACCCTCGTTTCCTTTTACGATGAGTGGCTTCTAAAAACAACAAAGTTTTGAAACCAGATGAGATTCCGTCAATGCAGTGTGAAAGCAAAACCGAAAACGGAAAGAAAAAAAGACCAAAGAAGTGAAAACGAACTTTATGTGGGAGAAACATGAGAGAAATTTGATATCTCCCAAATTAATTCAATCAATTTGTGTGCAGCTCCTTCGTACTTGTTGATTCCCCTTTCCATTTTTTAAATTTTTCATTCGTTTTCATTGATTTTCGAGGTCTCAGTGATGAAAAGTAAGCTAAAAAACGAAAATACAAGTTATTAAAATAATTCCAGGGAGTACCAGAGATCTGCGATCCAACTGGCGAATTGTTACAATATTTTTTTGAAGTCTCAAGCTCAATGTATATCTTTTATTTACACGTTCTTTAAGAACATTCAAAAGCCCACAACGTTAAAACATTTTAGATCTTCATTAACATTTGATTTCTTTCACTAAATTTTCGAGCTCACTTTTTTTTATATTTTATTCACTTGTATGCAAAGAAAAAAATTTTACAATCGTCAAAACAATTCGATCTCGAGATTTTGACGTATTTCCTCATTTTAGACATATCCAAGTGTATATATATATATATATAAACAAAAGTATTAAAATCAAGTTAATGGGAAAATCAAAAAAACCAAATAAAAATTAAACCAAAAGAAATATAAAAAAGAATCTGGCCTGAAGACTTTTTCAAGAGTAACCCTCAGGCAGGGATTCAAAGAAAGGGATTTTTTCTGTGAAGGAAATGCAGACATTAGTCTAATAATGATTCCTCGTGAACCGAAAATCCCCTGAAATTAGGCGCAAGAGATATACCATTTTAACAGAAAGGAAAATACAAAACAACAAATTAGAAGAAAATAACCACTACAAAGTAAAAATACAATAACAAAAATAACAATAAAAACAAAAATAGCACTAAAGGAAAAACGAAAAGACAAGCAGATACTAACAGCAGTCAAGGAAATTTTAAGCTACCGATTGTGATTCCCGCTTTTTAAAAACACTAACGGTAAAAAAGCTAACGGTAAATTAGGTAAAAAATGGTAGGCTCCCAGCGCCATCTATTGAGTGATCTAATATGCAAGGAAAGTTCTATTTTTATTTAAGCCAAAGGATTAATCCCAAACCATACCTTGTTTAATTAAAAAATTGACATTACAGTAATTTCTAGGAAATTCATTTTTAATTAAATTTTTAAGGAGGATGTTTGATGCTTCAATATAAGAATTTTTATTATTGCAAACCCTTTTGATCCTGTTAACTTGTGAGAAAATTAGATTTTTGAAAATTTTAGAGTTTAGATTGGAATGGTAGTTACATAGTTTTGTTATTTTAAAGTTGAATTCATCCCTTTTATCGTATATTATATATAATCTGTCTGTGATAACTCAAAAACGCTTTGAACTAGAATGATGGATGAATTTTGGTACATACTTTACACCAAATATGCAGATTTTGTAAAATTTGTAAAAATCCATTCACAGGAAATCTGCCTGTCAGGCTATGTGAGTACAAGTGAACTCGATAGCCATAAAAAGATAAATAAAAGCTAGATAAATAAGATTTGGTACATAGGCTTAACATCTAAAATATAAATTTTTTTGTCAAAATTTGTATCAAATCTGCCGGAGTATCTATTACCTATCGGTCTGTACTTTCGACTGCATGTAAACACAATAACTCGTATACTCGCAATAAAATTTCAAATAGGATCTGAAGGAAAAAATAAATGAAATCTGGTACGGTAATTTATTATTGAAATTTTAGTTCAGTTTCAATTTTTGGTTTTAATCGTTAGAAAAAAAATGGCGGTCAGAATACATTATTTTTTGGGGCATTTGTTTAACTTCATGTCAGCGATTAATCGCCAAAAAAATCTAATTATTGCAAGCAAGATTGATCCTAAATATTGATACGCCAAGGTTACACTGTTGATACATAATTACCATTCTTGGCTATATTTCAAAGTGTAGGACTCTGAAAATAAAAATCTGAGCACAGTCTTTTCCAAAATTCACACTTTTAAAAGCAGGTGGAACGAGAATAACGCCTTTATCAGAAATTATGTCAGAAATACTTGAATATAATTAGTTTAACATGTTATTCGAAACAATCTGCTATATTACATTATTTATTTTAGAGATTATATTATATCATTATTTATATTTTTGAAGTTACTCTCATTTTTACCATTATGTAATCGGCTCCGATATGGCGCTATATGACATTGTCAGCATGAGAGTAGATAGAAAAAGATTCTAACAGTTAGTTGTAATCTCTCTCTCTCTCTCTCTCTCTCTCTCTCTCTCTCTCTCTCTCTCTGTGTGTGTGTGTGTGTGTGTGAGTGTGTATGTGAGTGTGTGTGTGAGTGTATGTGTGAGTGTGTGTGTGTGAGTGTATGTGTGTGTGTGTCTGTGTGTATGTGTCTGTGTGTATGTGTGTGTGTGTGTGTGTGTGTGTGTGTGTGTGTGAAATGTCGTTTTTTCCAGGAATGACACCTATATAGATAAATTTAAAAAACAAAAATATGAACTATAAATACACAAGTAAAAAAAATAAAGCAAACAGCACGACTCGAACCAAGGACCCGCAAAACACGTGTCATTCATGCTCTGACCACTGTACTGCACTGCTCACAATTCGAAGCGGAAGTTGAATATACTAATTCTAATAGTTATGAAAAAAGTTTTTACCTGTATGTAAAATTGCGTTCTTTCAGAAAAGATACTAACATAGTAAAACTGAAAAATCAAATTTATCTAAATATAAAAGTTGATCCAAATCGTTAGAGGTGTGTTTCGTGATACACGATATACAAGAACTGCTCGTTTAAAGTTACAAGATTAATAAACATAATAAATTTAAAATATGATTATATGCAGTCCATTTAAAATGTATTGATTGAATTTTAAACAGAAGAAGCTTATATAGATAATACCTATATTTTATATTCATATTTATGAGGTGTGAAATTTAAAAAGACTGAAAAAAAAAACCCAATTTTAAGTCACTGGCCACAGTATCAGACAGTAAGTGGTATGCAATTGCTTTCAAGTGTACGGTCGTTGAACCAGCCCACATCAAAAAACGGGAAAATGTCAATAAACTGTCGGGGTGGGAGAGAGCATGTTTACCAGGTAGCGAATTTCGTCATTACGAATGATATTTCCTTTATTTTTTACGCGCCAACCGGAAACAAATAAAAAATCTAACCTCTCCAAGCTGTAGGAAGCATGAAATCGCTTATATAATGAACTGCTCTAAATAGAAATCGATTCTGCTCGGGTTATGAAACTTCTAGAATGTCATATCAAATTTTGATGCAAGAACTCTTATTTTTAGACATCATTTTAGGGTCAGCCAACTGTTGCACGATCACTCCTCGATTGCCGGACAACGTATCCGCCGTACGAATGCATTTCTTTCTACAAAAAGCACGGAAAATTGTAGTAAAATATTAATGATATAAGTGCTTTAATAAATTGACTGTTCATATATAAAAATCCAAATGTATTTTATTGCAGTCATAAACTTCATGGAAATTGAATTCAACATATTTTATTGATCACGTGTTTTGAATGTAGCCTTAAATTTAGCATTAAAAAAACCTATCTTTAATTATTCGAAAAATTATAGCAATTTTTAGAAATTCTTATAATGAGGAATTCATTTTTCAGCTTTCTTTCAAATATCAAAACAGAAAAATACTTTTTAAAAAAATAAAATTAGATCTCTTGTTACTTTTTTTGCATACCAAGTATTGTAATAGTGTAGAGGACGAGACTCTTTATAACTTCATTATGAGGTAAATGAAAATAATGAACGCATTTCAGGAACAGTTATTTAATTATTTTCTAAGTTCAACATTTCACAGGACAAACCCTTCAGAAGGATCATAGGAAATATACCTTGATGTTAATAAGGCAACGCCATCTATTGTCTCAAAAGAGAAGGTAGTTGAGTTATGTAACCGCTACAATAGTAAAAAAATTCGACCTCAAGATTTTGACAATTCTTTACGTTTAAGATTTTTCTGAGACCTAAAAAGATTTTTTGGAAATATGTTTATCAGTCTTTGACAAAATTAATTCAAAGTCTTTGGGTTGGTATAGGGTCCTAGAACCAGATGCACAGATTTCTATTAAATTTTGAATAAAATCCATTCAGAGGAAGTCTGCTTAAGAGTAAGTGAACAAAGATAACTAGAAAAAGTATGAAACTGTACAGCCAAAATTTATTATACAGTTTTAGCATTATATATTAAATCGATCCACTATGAATTCCACACTGTATAACATTGATCCGCATCAAATTTTGAATCCAATCTTTCAAAGAGTTTCAAATGAATCTTTCATCTGTCGGTTTGTATATTCGTTTGTATTGAAACGCGATTACTCAAAAATGCAATGACCTAAACTTATGAAATTTTGTTTCAATCGATCGGGAAAAAAAGACAAAGGGTATATTCGTTTTTCTGGTATTTGTAATATTAACCACATCCCAGTCATTAACCAAAGAGCGCAACCTAGTAGGCTATTTTGTAACTATTTTTTCGCCAATGGCATTTTAGTTAATGAAATGCATATATACTTATTAGAAAATATATGAGAAAGTTTTTAGGAGACCACCGCAGCTACTCTTTCAGTTATTCTCACCATGCTATCACACCTTAATTAGGAATTCGTCACTTAGCCTTCGAAAATTTAAATATATTTTTTACTAGTCACACCTTATGGCTTAACGAGGAAAATAGAATTTCGCTTATCTTTTGTAAATGCATCCGATAATTATTTCGCTGAATTTAAATTTCAATTCTTTTTCCTCAAACTGATGGAGTTTTCATTGTTTTGGATTTTTTTTTTTTTTTTTTGCATCACCAATTCTAAGATAAATAAAAATCCTTGAAACTCGAATGATGTTTGAAATCTAATGAAACTAGAAACTTAATGATGTTTATCTTGGAATAGATAAAATATTTAAACTTTTCTAAACTTTTACGAATAGACATAAAATAGTTAATATACTTTATTCGTTTTTTTATTTAACTCAAATATTTTAATGTTTTAATACCGCAAGCATTCATTTATTACTTAGCTTAATATTACCACAATTTTCAGCAGAAAAAAGACTGGGAATTCCCTTCGAAAATTTAATGGTTCCAAGCGGAAACATTAAATTTTTCAATAATTCTGAACGCCCTTGATAAAACAATTGATTTAATCAAATATCTTGATTTACTTCAATGGTAATTTGATCCAAGGATCTCAAACAAAACTCCGGAAAGCACTTAAGATAAACGAAACAATGAGACGGATATTTAGATACAGTCGGATGCAACTTTCAACATTTATTACATGATGCCATCAAAAAATTTTTCCACCTCGTATAGACAACTGACAAAGAAAAAGAAAAATAAAAGAGGAAATCATATATTTTTTTTCTATCTTTCAAAACCGATGGCACACAATTTTATTTACGTTTTTGTAGTGCACCATCACTTCAAGTAAGATTTCTTATGCTACTACATTAGCTATATACGTACTTTGAGAATCAATTTTGTTTAAGTGCACTGTTTTTAAAATTCAGAGCTGATTTTAATTCACAAATGATTAAGCGTCCGGATGTTATTTGGACTTCAACCTCTTAAATTCAATTTCAGTGCACAATTTTTAATTCATGTCTAAGAGTTTTTACTTGTTTATTTTCTCTATTTTACATGTGGTAAAAAAAAAACATTTTATAAAGTTACAATACCATATTTCAGTAAATATTTTCTAAATTTTTATAAAATTTTAATCTTTTGTGGTTTCTTCAAATACAGTTTTTGAATAGATTTAACTTATAAAATTAATTTTTCATTTTGAATTAATACGACCTAAATTAGAAGAACAACATAGCAGCTGACAAACATCTTATTTTCCAAGCTTCCCTAATATTTGACGTTCATTTATATCTAAAGTACGCTGCAAGCTTTCAAATTCTATCAGAGCTTTGGAATTGCAATTCCAATTCGCTATTCGGATATCACAAGTTATTTTACATTTGCTTATTAGTGGATCACGAATAATTAATATAAGAAAATGATATTAAATTAACACGTAATTTTATTTGTTCTTTTTTTTTAACCCTAGAAAGTATGACTTAATTTTTTTTTTACAAAAAAAAATATGTTTTGAATAATTGTATAAATTTAGCAAAATTGTCAAAAAAAATTATTTTTTCGTGAAATTTTAAACAAATTAAATATGCTTGCCAAATGGCTACATTATGAATTAAACAATATTTCAGTGACACATCATATTTTAACAATTCTGCAATAAAAATAAAAGCCCCTTTCTTATAATATTTTTTACAATGCAAAAAAATAAAAATAATAATAAATAAATGTTAGTATCTTTAATGCTAGAACAATTCTTACAACAGCCATCTTGGCCTTTTTTCCAAGATTCCAGTTTAAATCTAATTCTAGTACCGCTATTGCCATATATGTTCTTTTCTACAATTGTTTGTCAAAAAGCATATAAAAAAGGATTTCCAAACCCTCATTGTTGCCCTTGAAGTAATGTAAATCATATAAATGGAAATAAAGAACATGTAGCCATATGTTTACAAGATGCTGTAGGGTTAAGTTATTTTGTTAAACAAATTATGGTAAATTCAAAACTTTAGTTTATATATTACTGCTTTATTTTTTTGTATTTAGTCGATTTTATTAAATGAATATAATAAATAGAAATATTTTATCATTTCTTGGGCTGCTAATAATCATGGCTTATTAACAGTATCTGTTTCATGTGATATATATTTGTTTCGAAAACAATAAAAAGAAAGAAGAAAAAAGTAGTTTAAAAAAAAAAGGATCTAAACGTTTGGCGTGAACATTTCATCCTTACTGAAGCTCTCCTTTAGAAAAAAACCATGTGTCAATATTGAACCTTTCGTCAAATGTAACGTATCTAATTAGCACACTTCTCACGTATATTTTGAACTACAAATATCGTCCTCGATTAAAGAAAGACACGTTGTTCAACAGAGTGTTCTTTTTATTTTGATAACAAAAGTTAGCTATTTATTGAACAAAAAAAATTATTATGTAACCAAATTTTGATATGTTTGTTACACAGAACATTTAATTTTTTTTTACACATATTGAATATTTATTATCATTGACTTTGAACTGAGAGAGAATTAAAATTCTGAGAAGTTGACGACTCGATTAAATAACCGCTGAGCTTTATCAAAGAATTATCAAACATTCATTCCAATCTCAAAATTCCGATGAAATTGTACTTCTGTTATCAAATGCTTTATAGTCTGGAATTTAAAACAGAAACCTCCATTTGAAAGCATTAAAGAGATAAGTATGCAAAGTATGCATAAACACATAAGTGTTTTTTTCTAACTCTTTTTTTTTTTTTTTAAGTATTTAAGATTCAGTTCAGATTTCAGTATTTTAAACAAGTGATGGTAAGACTTTAAAAAAAATTCTCGAAAAAAAAAAAGTAACTCGAATATTTCTTTTAGAACATGTGTTAAAAAATCTTTCTGCTTATATATATTTTGAACGATGATTAATTTTTTTTTAATGTTAAAATGTTAGCTTAGAATCTAAGCCATTAAAAATACTATTTTTAATTAAAATATAAAGAAAGATTTTTTATTTCTTTTATACAACATAATACAATAATTTAATTAAAAAATTTTCTTAAAAAATCGTCATTTATTTATTAAATAAATAATTAGTAAACAATATTTGAGACTGCCATTTTATAAATACTGATGTCTTCCGAAGATTAACTTTTTTTATAATTTTCGAAAAGAATATGAGTATATTTTTAAATTAGTGTAATGAAGAAAAAAAATAACTGTTTTGTTGTTTATTTCCTGATTTATGTACAAACTTTATTAAATTGCATTTGCAAAAAGGAATAAAATAAATCCGTCATATTTTATCCATGAATCTGGCAATGCCAAACACATTAAAAGGGAGGGGGGAAATCGATAAATGATATAATCGTCTGCAGCACGTATAATCGTTTCAAAGCATTAAATCTGAAGAATTTTGTAAAAATGCTGATCTTTCTAATGCAGTTATTCTCTTTTTCAATTGAAATTTAAACATATATTCCGAAATGCATTTTGTAGTAAGTAGACTGAAACGCAAAATGCCATTTTATATACTGCATGCATGCATTTATTACGTGGGCGTAAAAGAATAAGAATTTAAATAACCGCTTAGCATTATTAGTCCTCATTTTCAAGAACGTATAAAAAAAAAAAGGATTTATAGAAGTGTGCCGTTGAGATAAGGCGCCTCAAATACCAACTCAGTTACGAAAAACTCGGTAGTCCGGATGCGTTTCCGGGATCTGGTCAAGCAACACAGGAAACTGCAATCAACTCGCAAACAAATGCAAGAATTTACATAAGTGGCTTAGTTACTAAGTTAAATAAAGAATCATATTAAATAAGAATCAATGTAATTTAAAGTTCAAGCAATATTTTAAATTTTTTGAAAGTGTTGATTACTTCAAACTTGAAAGTAAATGCAATTCTATAAGAATAATTAGAAAAAAAATATGCACGGAGAATCTATTTCATATTATTTAAATTAATACTGAAATTATAGTTCTTTCTCCGAGACTCCTTATGATCTGCAAATTTTTTTAAATTTTATAAAAACTAATAAGAAACATTAAGTGCAAATTAAATTTTATATTTCCCGCATTTTCGTCATATTTACTTAACAAATGTACATAATCTGCTAAAAAAAATATATTTTTTAAAATCGGATAATGCAGATTTAAAATTTATTAATTACATGAATCAATTCATGCTTGAAATGTTCTTTTTTTGTCGCAGTCGGGGCTATAAATTTTTCAACACGCGGAAAGAATTTTCATGGTCACATTTTCGTTCACAAAATTTCCTCGATTGATTTTACTGTACAATTATAAGGAATGGTAGAAAATTAAGCATTAATTAATTATAATAAAAAGAATTTCCACACAATTAGTTAGGATGAAAATGTTTTAATTCAAAATGATTCGTTGTTGCTTAGAAATATGTATTCGAATATACTCCTATTTAGCATAATATATTTTCCGCTCGGTAGTTCTAAACAGTTCATAATCCTTTATGTTGTTAATGAAACCAAATTTTGCTGCCGATATTGCTGAATTTTTTCTGGCAACAGCTTCAAAAGCGTGAAATTTCTTTCTAGTGTGGAAAATTTTCAAGTATTTCAAAATTTAAAAAAAAATCGATTATGAAATTATGTTTGAGTGTATAAGTCTCACGAAATAGCCTTCTTTAAATAAAATATTTCAGTATTCTGTTTTAAGTACAATTTGCTTCTATTGGCTAGGTACTCTATTTTTAGGAAACTGCTTGTAATTTGTGCAAAAGCGAGTGCTTAAATACCATTAGGTCAGCGTTTGAGTAAATACCATTACAAGATTGCGAATGGGTGGCGAGACACTTTTGATTTATCACCAATATGATGCGAAAATGCTCGATACATCCATTTTCTCTGCTATTTATCAAATATCGGCATTGTTGGAGAGTGTTTTTATCCTTAAAAAATATCAAGATAATGAGCAAAAAATTGCATCGAATTATTGAAGCGCGCTCTATTTATAAATAAATAGGTGGCATCAGTTATCTAAGTAAACCTAAAATTCCCCGCAATTGTGTCAAAATATTTTAATCTTTCATGCAAGGCAAATTAAAATCTCCAGAATTTTTTATTTGAAATTCTGGTATAAAAATAGCACTATCTTTTTCAGCAAACGATTTTCCCCGAGAATTCTAAATGCTTTTAAATTTGATTAACATTATTAAATAAAAAAATATGAATTTACAAAAATATTTGCATAAAATTTATACTGATCCTTCAAACATTTTGGTTATTCATCCAAGAAGTACACGAACGTAAACCATGAACAAAGTAATCTATCAAGATTAATATCTCAATTCATCGTTAAATTGTATGTATGTAGCATTGTTTCAGTTTATATTTCTAGAATGCTTGCTGTTTATTTGTCCTTAATTAGAAACTTCTTTAGAAAAATTTCGCCAGCTTCTTTAATTATTATTTTTTTAGGATATTCAGCGCTAAATAACAATGATTTCATGAAATATTATGAAATATGATTCATGATAGTTGACATTTATCTCCAATTTACATCCAAACGACAGATAGAGATTTTTCGAAACCAATATTGTATATACATAATTTTACAGATTCGTGACCGAAAATAAGAAACTTTTTGAATTTTAACTGAAATTTATTTCACCACGGGTCTATTATCTAGCAGTAGTAATTTTACACTTTCATAGGGGTATTCCCTTTTGCATATAACTTCTTCAAGTACGCTTTCAATTAACCTTTTCTAACTTCTTCTCTGACGAAACTGCACGCTGTACTTCATTATAATGTTCGTGTTTCGAATCCACTTGGTATAGTCATAAGAAGGATTTAAAATCCTTTTTCATCATTTAACCCTTCGCACTCGGAAAAGTAATTCGATGCAAAATTCACCTAATACAAGGACTTGTTTATTGATCCGACAAATAAATATATAATTGTTTCAAATTGAATTTGAACGAAAAGTTAATTTACATCTTTTTTACCTCTCTATAGGTATTTTTAACAACCAAAATTTTTAAAAAATAAATAAAATGTCAAAATGATGCACCTTCTTGAATGGTGCATATGAGTCACCTCTCGAGAGCAAAGGATTAAAGAAATATGCTTCAAGATTAAAATAATTTTCGGACTATCAACAACTGCCATGTCTTTTTAAAATATTTAATTACGACAAAACTAAATCTTGCATTACATATGTAATAAATCGTCTGAAAAAAATGAACAGACGATGAATTAATTAACTTGAAATTGTATTTTTTACTTCATAATTAAAGAAAAATATCGATTTATAGCATTTTTTTTTAAAGATAAAGAAAAAGCACTTTAATAATAGCAAGACGGAAAACAGGAAGAGATGTGGGAGATGACATTCAGAGTTTTTAAAGGGATTTCTCCCTAAATTTACCTGAACAAGCAATTTTTCCAGCCGCGTGTGTTTAACGTAATATTACAGCTTTACTTGGGGCATTTAAAATTTCCGAAGTTAAGCCTCTGAGAAGCCAGAGTCAGTTCAAATCAAAAGTTTTATATTTTTTTTTATTTTATTACATTTGAATTCAAATTAAAAGATAATTTTAAGAATGTGGATGAACTGAATTTATTACATATACGTAATGGAAATCAATTTCCTAAAGATGTTACACATTGCCACGTGATAATTCAAAAATTTATCCAATATATATATATATATTTTTTTATATTTGAAAAAAAAATCACCAGCAATTCACATCCATTTTCTAATTAGATGTTCCCTTCATTATTACAGTTGAGAAACAGCAAAGGAGTCATCTAATTAGACAGATAATCCAAATTATAAGCATACATATTAATGTATAATTGTTAATCCGAATTATATGCATACTTATTAACACATTGCATACGGGTTAAAAGATTTCTTGTTTTTAGCAGGCCGAACGTTGTGGGCGGGTCACGAGATATCTCGTTTCCATGTTTCTTCTGCTAAATCGATGCGTAACCAACCAGTGGTAAATACTTAATATATTAAGGACCGCAAAGAAATCTGTTAGACATAAGCCTAGGAGAGCACGTTTTGGGGCAAACTTGTACATTCTAAAAGAATCATAACTTTGTTATTTATGTAGCAATAACAGACGGAACACGCAACAAGAGAAAACTGGTGAGCTGTCTGTAGCAGATAGGATGCGAAACACGAGAAAACTCGTGAGCAGTCCTTAATGCCTTAAAACAAGATACTGTCTGCTGAAAATCGTGCTAATCACCATTGCACAAAGGAATACACTTTATCAAGTATCACACTCTAAAGCATTATTCAAATCTGTGAAATAAATAATAGTTAAAATGTAAAAAAATCTTATATAATAAATACACGTATAAAATGCATAGTAATATTTAAAAATATTTTATGTAAATATAATACCAAATGCAAATTAAAAATCTATCTCTGCATCCTATTGCTTGCCAAGCGTGCTTCTATAGCATTCAAAAATGTGCGGGCCCTGGATGCTAGTTGAGGACGCAGAGCGCCGTACGCAATGTGTTAAAATGCTTTTGCCATGTTTAGTTTAAGCATAATTTATTCTATACACAGTTTTAAAATATTTTATTATCTGATCAAAAAGCGCAATATACCTAAATAATCGTTTCTCAATATTTCCACCTGTTTTCAACACAGACGATTGACGTCAAATTCGTCTTCAATCCTCCATCCCCAAAAGCAGCGACCAGAAGGGAGGGAAAAAAATGAAATCCCCACCTCTTTAGTAAAGACGAAAGGTCCTTACAGCGAACTAAAATAGAATTCCGAAAGTAGGGTGTTGTTGTGGGATGGGTTGAGAAGTATTTTTAACTATGAACAGATTATGACATCGAAAGGAAAGAATTGCTTGCCGCAGCACACACCGAGTTTAAAATTTTGTTGCTCAACAAGACGCGTTCATCATTATTCATGGAAGCTTTTACACAGTCTGCTAAGTGTCTGCGATGGAAAGGAATGACGTATTATTAATTACACATTTGTCGATTTTTATAGCCTTTCTTATTTAAAATTTTTTGACTTATCATTCGATTTAGTTTTTGAATACAATACAAGGGTTACTACAGTTGCTATAGTTTTCAACATTTTCAAAGCTATTTAATCCTCTGTTCGACGCAGTATCTGATACGATGCGGTCTGTTAGTTGTATTTATTGACTATCCCAGACATAAAACTACACCAATTATGAAAAATAAAAGACTATCAAGTTTTACCTAATAAGAATAAAATGATCATTCTTCCCAGACATAGCTCCTTGCAACTTCTGGTTGTTTCCAAAGTCGAAGACGACATTGAAAGGATCGCTTTTAAGAGCAGAGAAAAAAATACGATTTCTAAAGATTCGTTCTACATGATGCCTAAAGAAGCCTTCCAGAGAATAGAAGAATCGGTGAGCTAAGTCTGTAGAAAGACGAAGAGCCTACTATTAAGGAATTTAGGATCCCAATTCCGTCTCATAAAAAAAAAAAAAAACTTCGTGCAAAGGCAGGATATCTTTTATGCAGTTTTCGCATTAAAATTAGTGTATTGTTAACTAGATCATACATGCAGACAAAATTTCAAAACCTAGCACATCAGGAAACTAGTGCCTTTTCAGATATAAAATTCCATATTAATACAAAGCCAAGTTAAATAAAAATGTTTAAAAATAAAGTATCCTTTCTCCACTTGCAAATACAATCCAAGACTGGCATAAAAAAGAAAGAAATGAGAAGAAAAATAATCTTTCAAATTTCATCAAATATCGATAGGAATTCAAACTTTTGTTGCTATTGGCGATAGGCGAGGATCGAACTCGCAACCTTATGGTTCGTAGCCGAGTAACATGACCACAAGACAAAAGAAACTTTTCATGTCTCGTAGCTGTTATCTGGCTTATAAAGCGTCACAACATTACTCCCCCTCCAGTGCGTCGGAGGTGTGACGAACGATATTTTGTCCTGTTTTTGCTGTTATTAGTGGTATATTGGCTGTTGCGCCTTATCCATTTTTTTAATTAGCTGATTATTTATCAGCTTCATTTTTTTGGCTGCTTATTTATCAGCTTCATTTTTTTTTAATTTATTGGCTGATTTTTTAATCAGCTTATTGACTTTATTTCTGGTAGAGGGCGCCACAACAGTTGTATGAAGGTTGTGTATTTTCGTCATCGGGTCACCAATGTTGCTATTGGCGATAGGCGAGGATCGAACTCGCACCCTTATGGTTCGTAGCCGAGTAACATGACCACAAGACAAAAGAAACTTCTCATGTCTCGTAGCTGTTATCTGGCTTATAAAGCGTCACCACACTTTCAAAACTAGAGCATCAAAAAATAAATTCCTTTTTTAACTTAATTTTCGCTTTTGACTTTTTTTGAATCATTTTGAAAACTTTCTATATACATACTTAATGTTTTTAGAAGACAACTAAATGAAATGTGTAATGTAATTCGAAAATAGAGAAATATTATGAGCAAAAACTTAATAAATTATTCGGTTTCCCATTATCATTAAATCTACTATTTGAGGGAGCACGTGTTTTATCCGTACAGAATTGTTTAGAATAAAAATATGCTCAAGTACAAATAAGTGCATTTAGTATAAAATGAATCAAATGAAATTCGAATTTCAATAGACGAACACTATGATTCATAGAAATTTAATTTTCTTCACCTCGTGCGTCCTTCAGTTCGGTTAAAGATGCAAATTATCAAACACATGCGTCAAGGGGTGTTAAAATAAATGAAAAAAGGAATGTCTCTGGAAAAGTTGGGAAGTGGCCAGGGAATTAAAAAGCAAAGCATCAGCCACGTGGGTTTTCTGGAGATTAATATATCTGTCTGCAAAAGACGAAAGGGAAAAAGAGGGAGGGTCTGTAAACGTAAAACGATGGACTAGTTAAAAAAAGTGAAAAACTTGTTGATATAAAAATTGTGAGAATATCGTAATAAAAGAAAAAAAAATCTGAAATAACTGGAAAAATCTCCACTGGTGAAAACAGACAAAGTAACCAAGAATCGTAACTACGGTGTTTCTTAAAAGAAAAGTGCCATGCCATAATTTTGGCTCGTAGTGTTTGATTAGAAAAGATTAAATTATCGAAATGAACTGTGATTTATTTAAATTATTAACTTCAAATGCTAAAACTTTGCACCAAATTTTATCCATCTAGTTTTTTACATTTTGTAATTAATCGTGTTCATTTGCTCTCACAAAGGTTACCTTACCTTACTGCATTCAAAATTTGACAGAAGTCTAGACATTTGGTCAAAAGACCGCATACCAAATTTCATCCGTTTGGCTCAAAGCGTTTGAATTACTATATTTACATGTAGAGACGTTTTTCTAAAAATGCCAGAAGGTTTAAAATGAGAAAACTCATCCAAATCTAAAAACTCGGAGCCACCTGTTTTATTGTCTTTTAAAAATCTGATCTACCCGTCTTTATCAGTCGATTCAAAAAGCAGTTTAGATCTGTCCAAAATGGGTTACAGATCTGCAATGGTGGCAAGAAGATTGCATACAAATTTCATATGTCAAAATAGTGTCGTTTCCGCATTATCGCGTTAACATATCTCACAAATATTTAAATCGACAGACAGTTAACCCTTTAACTGATTGGATCTAAAATTTGATGCAGATCCAAATGCAGTTATGGGCAGATTGAAAGACGGATTTTCCTTAATCAAATTTTGTGCAAAATTTGAACAAAAAATCTGCGAATTTGGTTAAAAGTCATATACCAAATTCCATACCTGCAACCTGTTTCATTTTTCTGTTACCGTGTTTACAAACAGACAGACAGACAATCTTAAAAAATGTGTTTTTCAATCCCATAGAGAGAATCCCATGTTAAAATCTCGGGATCGAATTTTTTAACGATCACAATATTTTTTTGTATGTGTACTTTATATATGAGAAAGTAACAATTACAATATAGATTGTTAATACGTTTTGAATCAATACAATTTCAGTTAATAATGCAAGACATTTGCTTTATTTATTTTCACGATATTCAACTATTATTCAATTACTCGATGAAAAGCAAGAACTCACAAAACGTAAATACCTAATTCCACCAACACTGTATGACAAAATTTTCCCCTAGATAATTCTAAGTTCTTCATTAACAAAAATTAATAGCCGTTCAATACTGTGAAACAATCGCATTTTGGCGCCATACCGCCAAACCTTCTGACAAAGGTCGACAAACCTCTCTGTAATGAGAGGATTGAATGAGTGTGTGGATCGATGAAAACGAGGGGGGTGAAGGCTCAGAGGGGGGTGAGGGGAGAAAAATCGTACGATGTGAGTAGGCAGCTGAAATTCGACTTTGGGGAGGCTCCCTGAGCACTCACGTGATATCCCACGTGGAAATGGAAAAATCCCGGCGACGGAAAATCAAGCGGTTAATAGTCTGGTTTGAATAATTTATCCTTCCTTCACAGAATAAAGCGATTGTTAGACTTTTTTTTTTAATTGTATCTAAAGATTTCCACTTCAACGTTGCAAATATTTGGACTGAAAGTTGAATTTTCTTGAATTCCGTCTCCAATGGCCTCTTTAGATAATTTTCCAAAATTTCCTGAGCAGTTGCTATGAATATTTTATTCTATTAGTGATATAATGTAAAACGAAATTCTAAAGAATTTATTGATAATTTGTTTATTCGCTGCCAAAATATATGTAATATAACATCCAAACTTACTAAAAAATGTGGCCTAAAATGTCACTGTTAAGTTTTTTTTTGTTTTTTTTTGTCTTTTAATTTATCCAATAACTGAAAATTCCCTTGTAAAAAAAGACTTATATACTGTTTATGCCATGATAGGTTATATAGTATGCAACCTATCATGGCATAAAATAATTTTTTGATTCACACGTGACCAGATGATTTCCATTTAATCGCATTAAAATGAAAACATTAGGTCATGAGATTTCTTTTAATTGCACGGGAAAGATGTAGTTCTTTAACTAGGTCCCGCAACAAGTAATTTACCTATTGTACACAATTAGAAAAAAAGTACTATATTTCTGTCTTTTAATTTATATGTGTTTCCCTAATTGAACAACAAAAAATTAAGTGAGAATTCTCGAATCGCAGTTTTTCATTTATTTGAAGTTCAGATAAGTTTAATGTTAATACTGGGATACAAATTCTCGCTTAAATAAAACAAAAAAAAAGTTTTCTGTAAATTGATAATTATTTCAGCATTTGGTATTCTTAGTATTATATTTATGTATAATTTGTCCAAAATTATAATAACCATATTGTAAGCAGATTAAAAAAATTGGAATTTTAATTTTAAACGAAAAGTTGATAATACATAGAGCAGTTTTTAAAAAAAATGTTCAAATCGTGCAATTGTTCAATAAACAAAACTCTCATTTCGTCCAGGTTTTGAAACTGTGGCAATGACTTCGCAACATTAAGATAGTGATAATAAAATGCTTATTTGGGGCAAAATACCAGAAAAAAGATAAGGAATGTTTTTCTCTAGGGTTTCGAGTAATTAATTACCTTCTGTTGAAAAAAGACGAAAACTGATAACATATTTGTCGATTAACCTTAGTAACGCTAATTTGTATCTGTGATTTTGCAATGAGTGTTTTTCTACTATTCAATAATCTATTTTCATTTTAATGACCTTTAAAAAATGTAATCGATTCGTTACTTTAAAAAAAATCAGTAAACAAATGATTTATAATAAATTAGCTTTATTTTACTGAAAGAACGGAAACTTATTTTTAGTATTTAATCTCTTTTCGCAAGTGGATTTGTATCCGTCAATAATTTGCTCAGCATTAGTCGCAAAAAAAGAGGTTACATAAAATCCAGGTTAAATTTTATTCAAGGATCTTTTTACCTTAAATTTTATTCTTTTTTAGCTAAAGCGGTAATGGAAATATTTCAACTAGTAATACTCTAGTTAGCTATACGTAAGTCCAAATTAAATGTTTAAATGAAAATCAAAAAGTAATTTAAATCCATGCCAAAGACATAATAAGGTAAATCTACAGAATAAAACCAGGAAGTCGATCTACTTACTATTAGAGTAAAATATTCTTTTTATCAATTTTATTCCTAGCTTCAAGCATACATCGATTCAATATAAAGACAAAACATGGTACAGAATTAGATCACCTAATTTTCCTCGAACTAGAAGAACAAGAGTCGGTGAGATTAAAAAAAAAAAAAAAGAATCGAAATATAATTAAGCCAAAATTTGCTCTACAAAAACTGCTCATCGTTATGTTTTGTCATCAGAAGCGGGAAAAAAATTGCTCGAGGAACTGGGTTGTAGTTCGCCTAGCGACGTGTTTCAGGAACGCGCAATATTAACCTTGAAATCTCTATGAAGGTCAAACCAGATTGATGAATGAGATTTTAGGGCTTCAAAGAAAACAAAAAGAAGAAAAGATTTTTCTTTCACCTGACACGAATATTTTCCAGAAATAAAAGAAGCAACTATTGAGTACTGAGTAGTCTCGTAAATTGGAAATGAGATTTTACAAGAATATCCAAGATGGAATTTTCGAAAAAATTCAGATAAAACTTTTATATCGAATCTTTTTAATACAATGCCTCGAATTCTCGTAAAAATGAGAATAATTCATCGAATTTCAAACAATGAGAGTTTCTGGAGTACTTCTGTTCCAAAATAAAAGGAATATTTCAAGGCATTATTGGTTATCAGAGAAAATAAATGATTACTAACCAACATATTTTATTTTAATTAGGTATAACAATTAAGGAAAAAACATTAGAGGAAAAAAAAAACTAAAATTAAAATAAAACGGTTTTATTAACAAATTCAAACAGTAAAAGAATTTTTAAAAAAAGAAAGTAATGATTGAATGATTCTGAAAAGAACACAATTTTACAATTAAGGCTACATAAAACTTGATGCAGAATTGATTAAAAAACTTTTTAATATTCATTTTATTTTGTACCACAATGAGGAAAAAAATACCATTGCAATCTTATCAGCAAATGTATTAAGCATATTAAGATTATGTCCTATCACAATTGCCAGGTCATGAAAATATTTTTTATATAACAATAAGAGGTGGATATGTGCAAATGCAAGCATTCAATTATTCTTTCATTTTCTGATGATTTTTTTCGGTCTTTTAATTCACAATAATTATCTTATTATTATCCTTCTCAAATTTTATTTGTAAACTATCAATAAGAAAGCAAAAACATTTTTAAATGTCTTGAAATCGTTTGCCATTTTTTTTTTTTTTCATTTGCAAAATCCTTTTTCTATTTCTTTAACAACAATCCAATTATACATTAAAAATATTCGAAATGGCAGAAGTTATTTTCCAAAAATTACCTTAAATTTTTTTCACAATTTTTTCAACTTGATTTAACGAATTTATTTCGCAGTATCTTTGATCAGAATTATCAGATTTTTGCAATCTTTCACTTGTAGCTAATATAATATAAACATGGCTTTTCGTGACACAGCTGCCAGCTGTTATAATAAAACAATTAAAAATAAAGCAAATCTATAGCCATCTGATAAATGCAGCTGGTTTTTTTTAAAAATGAAGATCATATGCCGTACGATTTTTAATGAAATTTGATTGAAATATCCGTCATAATATTAATTCTAATTTAATTTTTGAGAAATAGATAAGTATCTCGACATATTATTTGCAGTGTCTTTTAAGGAATTACCCCGAATTAAAAAAAATATTTGCAGGAAATTGTAGCTGTAAAAAAAATGAAAGAAAATTTACGAACATTCGAAAGAAATGTATTTTCACTAACTTGACAAATAATAAACTAACAAAGAAGGAAATATTTGAACTTTTGTTCATCAACTGGAAGCTTTGTATGATATGCATAACAACGCACTATTTTAATTTTCAAAGTGGATTTTGAATGCGATAAAAATTAAAGTATCACTCTGCATCTAGTTCATTAAATTCGGTTTTTATAGTCATGCGAATAATTGTACATATATCAAGCATCTTTTCTGGTACAAGGCGTTAAGATCTTTACTTATTTTCTACAGTTTCAAATGTCATGCATATTTCACGTATATTACGAAACTTATTTTTGTCTACTTTTATAATTTAATCAAATTCAAACTTTCTACTTAGATAAACAGATAAAAAAAATTTTAGAGCCATCCGGAAATGATTACTACTAGTCTCATAAAATTGCAAACTAAGTAAGATTAATGAAATATTGCAGAACTTTGTAAATTTAAAGCAATTTTGAAAGATCTGCATATTTTTCAGATTAATTCTGGTGCAGTAGTCAGCACAAAAAACCTTAACATATACTGAAGTTTCCGATAGCAAATACTCAAAAATCTGAAAAAGAAATATTAGCGAGTTAAGAATTAGATCTTTAAATTAAACAAATAAGTTATTCCAAACAAATTAGTTATCAATAGTTAAATATTTTATCATAACTTAAAAATTTATCATCACATCTTAAAAGCCCCTTTGACAATCTATTAACAAATAATATTGCGTTTTCATTCAGTTTCACTACAGATAATGTGAAATATTAGCTAAATCAAGTAAAATATTATTGAATAATTATTTATAACTACAAATATACCTTTTTCCGAAAAGAACATACGTGTAATACCTATTTAACTTTTTAGCGCTAGCAGAAAATGATTGAAAATTCTATTCATTTTATTAGATATCTTGAAAAGTGCATTTCGCCATTACCGATTGTTTGTTCAAGAAGATTAAGTTAATACCCAAGAAAATCTCAGACTTCTTGTCTAGTTTGTGGACCCGGAAAACACACTCGACTTTTGCCCTTTGGGAAGGAGACACCCATAACATTTGCTTTTATCGATATTGTTAGAATGCCAATTTTGGGCAAACACCATACGTGATTGGTTGGTTTGAATTTCAATAGTATTAGAGATGGCATTGCCTAAATCAATTCGATAGCATTGTTTTTTTAAACTGTCTGGAACTACTTAAAAATAGATAGACAGAAATTTGATTCAACAGAATATTGGTCAATTACAGGAAAGCATCATTATGTAAACCGGAAAAGCTGGAAGCAATACTTGCCCACAGCACGTGCCATTAGAGCTTGAGGTTAATGAACCTAGTAATTTAGGTACGAGAAACCATTCCGAACATAAATATAAATTCGTAAGAACAAATAAAAAAAAGAAACGGTTAATGAATTCCAGAACAGAATATTGCAATTCTGTTACTATTGCATAATAACATTTAAGAATTTATAAAACCATTCGCTTCATTTTCACTATGCAAGTCGTTGCAGGAAATTGCAGAATTTATTCTTTTAGTGACAGACGAATTCTAAAAATAAATCTAAGGGCTGAAAAAAAAAGCAATTGACAAAGTTGCATAAAAAACGTTTTAAAGTTTCAAATAGGATAAATATTACCAATTAAGATTTGATGAATGCTAATAATGCACTACGATTAAACAATTATATTAAAGTGAAAATTTAAAAAATATTTCTAAAAATGCATAGAATATGATATTCAGTTTACCTACTAATTTCGATCACGTTTATGATATTATAAATCTTTCTTAATTCGAGGGTATTTTAAACACTGAAGTACTTTTTAAATGTATAAGGAAAACGAACTTTTTGTGCGAAATCATGAAAAATCTTTTCAAAAGTCCTGTTATACGATATAAATTGAAACCAGAATCAAAAACACCAAATAACAGTTGAATAGGAAGTATGCATGAAATTGCGATTTAAATATTGAATAAAACACAGCCGAAGAAAAGAAAAATGAATGCTTTCTTTACGGTTTTATCCAATCTTCAAAGAATCTCTCCCATCGTGTTTTGAGTAAAACACACTAATGGTATGCGATTCTTTTCAAATGACATTGCGAATCGCACGACTCATTTGATGACTCATACTTAAAAAAATGCATTTTGCTTCAGTCTGATCATTTCACCAATTCACAAATAATGCCTATTATCGTTTGTGGATTGATATAAACTCATTTTTCTGTGAACATTATAAAATCCTCTCTAAGAAACATATTCCATTCTAGAAAGATGTTTGTGGTTAAATGATTCGCATCATTAAGTCCAAACATATCTATACAGATATTCGCATAAGTTTCAGCAATAAACAGCTTAGTTTCACAGTAAATTTGGAATCTAATTTAATTTGGAGGAATTACTTTTGTAGTAAAACTGTTGCCTTTATTTATATAAGGTAATTATAAATGAACAGCGTCATGTAACTTTTTATTAAAAAACGTTTTGCATAATTCATTTTTTATTTGGTATCTTTTAAAATTTACTTTTAACTAAGCAAGCAATGAAAATAAAAAAACTTGATATCATATACTCAAAAAATTAGCCACAATGCGCGTCTATTTAAAATTGCAGTAACTAAAATAATAAAGAGTATTGTAAAGAAATATATTTAAAAAGTATTTCTGAAAATTTATTAAAGCTAAAGAAAAAATTGTACAAAAATAAAAGTGGCATCGCTGAAAAGTCAATTTTTGAATTTTAAACTGATTTGTTTTATGCAATTATGTGTTCCGTTATTGAAAAAAAATGATTATCATTTCGACGAATTTTGAAATTAA